>NC_053027.1:237662490-237869300 GCF_003073215.2 Triticum urartu | reverse complement strand
AAGCTTGTTGCAAACCGGAGCTTCCCTCAAGAAGGCTCGTGCTTCGGAGAAGAATGTGTCACCTCCATGTGCGAAACGACCTATGTACATTGCCTTCTCCCGCCTTGTAATTCCAAAACATGCCTAAAAATATTGAAACTTGGTATCGTGTCATGACATGGCACCAACATGCTGCGGTAATTTTTTTGGCCGAATTGGGACAAGCTTTGGTGTAAGCTTTTTGCAAACCGGACCTTCCCTCAAGAAGGCTCGTTGTTCCGAGAGGGAACGTGTCACCTCCGTGTGCGAAATCACATACGTACATTGCCTTCTCCCGCCTTAATTTTTTTACACGGGAGTATTAGACAAAATAGAAGTATTGTGCTCAATTTTGGAATTATTCCGGGTTCGTTTGGCCTTTTTTATACATGAATTGAGTTTCTGCACACTTAATGTGCATAATTCAAATTTGTACAAGAAGCACATGCTCCAGTGCAACATAGTTGGTTGAAATATCACATGAGTATCCTTGGGTGAATTGATAGGTCCCATGAAAAAAATGGGAATGAAATTCAAACATCTGGGCGTCATGGCTTTGGTCGGAAAAATTGAGAAATTTGGTTTTTTAATTCCTATAAATCCAAAACATGCCTAAAAATCATGAAACTTGGCATGGCGTCATGAAATAGTAGCAACATGCTGCGGTATTTTTTTTGGCTGAATTGGGACATGCTTTGGTCGAAGCTTGTTGCAAACCGGAGCTTCCCTCAAGAAGGCTCCTGGTTCCGAGAGGAACATGTCACCTCCGTGTGCGAAACGACATACGTACACTGCCTTCTCCCGCCTTAATTTTTTTTACACAGGCAGATTAGACCAAATAAAAGGATCGTGATAAGTTTTGGAATTATTTCGTGTTCGCTTGGCCTTTTTTATACATTAATTGAGTTTCTACGCATTTAATGTGCATAATTCAAATTTGAACTACAAGCAGATGCTCCAGTGCACCAAAGTTGGTTGAAAAATCACATCTATGTCCTTGGGTGACTGTCTAGGTCCCATGCAGGAAACATGAATGAAATTCAAACATCTGGGCGTCGTGGCTTGTCCAGAAAGATTGAGAAACTTGGTTTTTTAATTCATGTAAATCCTAAACATGCCTGAAAATCATGAAACTTGGCATGGCTTCATGACATGGCACCAACATGCTGCGGTAAATTTTTTGGCCGAATTGGGACAAGCTTTGGTGTAAGCTTCTTGAAAACCGGAGCTTCCCTCAAAAAGGCTCGTGGTTCGGAGAGGAACGTGCCACCTCCTTGTGCGAAACGACATACATACACTGCCTTCTCCCGCCTTAATTGTTTTACACAGGCAGATTAGACCAAGTAGAAGTATCATCATAAATTTTGGAATTATTCTGGGTTTGTGTGGCGTTTTTATACATTAATTGAGTTTCTCCGCAATTTATGTGCATAATTCAAATTTGAACTAAAAGTACATGCTCCAGTGCACCAAAGTTGGTTGAAAAATCACATGTGTGTCCTTGGGTGACTGTCTAGGTCCCATACAAGAAATGGGAATTAAATTCAAACATCTAGGCGTCATGGCTTGATCGAAAATATTGAGAAACTTCGTTTTTTTAATTCATGTAAATCCAAAACATGCCTGAAAAGCATGAAATTTGGCATGGTGTCATGACATGGCACCAACATGCTGTGGTAATTTTTGTGGCCGAATTGGGACAAGCTCTGTTGTAAGCTTCTTGCAAACTGGAGCTTTCCTCAAGAAGGCTCATGGTTCCGAGAGGGAATGTGTCACCTCCGTGTGTGAAATGACATACGTACACTGCCTTCTCCCGCCTTAATTTTTTTACACAGACAGATTAGTCCAGATAGAAGTATTGCGCTAAATTTTGGAATTATTCAGAGTTCATTTGGCCTTTTTATACATTAATTGAGTTTCTGCGCATTTAATGTGGATAATTCAAATTTGAACTACAAGCATATGCTCCAGTGCACCAAAGTTGGTTGAAAAATCAAAAGAGTGTCCTTGGGTGAATTTATAGGTCCCATGCAATAAATGGGAATGAAATTCAAACATCTGGGCATGATGGCTTGGCCAGAAAGATTGGGAAACTTGGTTTTTTAATTCCTGTAATTTCAAAACACGCGTGAAAATCATGAAACTTGGCATGGTGTCATGACATGGCACCAACATGCTGCAGTAATTTTTTTGGCCGAATTGGGACAAGCTTTGGTGTAAGCTTCTTGCAAACCGACGCTTCCCTCAAGAAGGCTCGTGGTTCCGAGAGGGAACGTGTCACCTCCATGTGCGAAACGACATACGTACACTGCCTTCTCCCGCCTTAATTTTATTACACGGGCAGATTAGACCAAATAGAAGTATTGTGCTAAATTTTTGAATTGTTCTGGGTTCATTTGGCCTTTTTTATATATTACTTGAGTTTCTACGCATTTAATGTACATAATTCAAATTTGAACTACAAGCACATGCTCCATTGCACCAAAGTTGGTTGAAAATTCACACGAGTGTCCTTGGGTGAATTTAAATGTCCCATGCAAGAAATGGGAACGAAATTCAAACAACTTGGCGTCGTGGCTAAGCCGAAAAGAATGAGAAACTTGGTTTTTTAATTCCTATAAATGCAAAACACGCCTAAAAATCATGAAACTTGGCATGGTGTCATGATATAGCGCCAACATGTTGCGGTAAGTTATTTGGCCGAATAGGGACAAGCTTTGGTGTAAGCTTCTTGCAAACCGGAGCTTCCCTAAAGAAGGCTCATGCTTCAGAGAGGAACGTGTCACCTCCGTGTGCGAAAAGACATACGTACACTGCTTTTTCCCGCCTTGATTTTTTTACACAGATAGATTAGACCAAATGGAAGTATCGTGCTATATTTCGGAATTATTCCGGGTTCGTTTGGGCTTTTTATACATTAATTTAGTTTCTACGCATTTAATGTGCATAATTCAAATTTGAACTACAAGCACATGGTCCAGTGCACCAAAGTTGGTTCAAAAATCACATGTGTGTCCTTGGGTGACTTTCTAGGTCCCATGCAAGAAATGGGAATGTAATTCAAATATCTAGGCGGCGTGGCTCGGCCGGAATGATTGAGAAACTTGGTTTTTTAATTCATGTAAATCCAAAGCACACCTGAAAATCATGAAACTTGGCATGGTGTCATAACATGGCACCAACATGCTGCGTTAAATTTTTTGGCCGAATTGGGACAAGCTTTGGTACAGGCTTGTTGCAAACCGGAGCTTCCCTCAAGAAGGCTCGTGGTTCCGAGAGGGAACGAGTCCCCTCCGTGTGCGAAATGACATACGTACACTGCCTTCTCCTGCCTTAATTTTTTTACACAGGCATATTAGATCAAATAGATGTACCATGCTAAATTTTGAAATTATTCCGAGTTCGTTTGGCCTTTTTTATACATTAATTGAGTTTCTACACATTTAATGTGCATAATTCAAATTTGAACACGAGCACATCCTCAATTGCAAGAAAGTTGGTTGAAAAATTACATGTGTTTCCTTGGGTGACTTTCTAGGTCCCATGCAAGAAATGGGAATGAAATTCAAACACCTAGGCGTCACGGCTCAGCCAGAAAGGTTGAGAAACTTGGTTTTTTAATTCCTGTAAATCCAAAACACGCCTAAAAATCATGAAACTTAGCATGGTGTCATGACATGGCACCAACATGCCGCGGTAATTTTTTGGCCGAATTGGGACAAGCGTTGCTGTAAGCTTCTTGCAAACCGGAGCTTCCCTCAAGAAGGCTCGGGGTTCCGAGAGGGAACGTGTGGCCTCTGTGTGCGAAACGACACACTTACATTGCCTTCTCTGGCCTTAATTTTTTACACACGCAATTTCGAACAAATAGAAGTATTGTGCTAAATTTTCAAATTATACCGGGTTCGTTTGCCCTTTTTTATACATTAATTGAGTTTCTACGCATTTAATGTGCATAATTCAAATTTGATCTACAAGCACATGCTCCAGTGCACCAAACACTACAATAAAAAGACACATCCTTGATATTTTGGGCCGAACGAAAGAAAATTCTGTCATACTTATGACACTTCTAAGACAATAATTGTGACAAAAACCGGTATCATCACGGATGTGGAGGGGTCCTACTTCTATGACAAAAAATCATGACAGAAAATGGGCTTTTCGTCCTGGGTGGGCTGGAGACGCATTTGCATGACATTCTTTGGTCCATCCATGATGGAAAAAACCATGGTAGAAGCGAAGGCGAGGAAAATATTAGGGAGTTCCTGGTTATGGTGGCTGGTCGGGGGCCCAGCGATGTGCGTTCCTCTCGTACGTACGCGCGCGTGTGTGTGAGGCATTGCGCTCTAACTGAGCCCGAGCGATTGCACTTCAGCTACGTGTTACTAAACTCGAGCGATCAATCGATGGTTGTTAACTGAAGCCGATCGGTGCTGCCTCTGGATGAACAATGAGCGTTGTTGGGGGGTTTGGATGAACAGTTCCCGGTGGGGGTTGGATGAACAGGAACCCGTGGTAGTAGAGGCCGTTTCCGCTGGATGAACTATACCCTGATCGATCGAGCCGGTGGATGAACATGACCCCGTGGAGGGCTGGATGAACAGTAGCCGGTGGAGGGATGGTTGAACAGTAGCCGGTGGAGGGCTGGATGAACAGTAGCCCGTGGAGGGGTGGTTGAACAGGACCCCGTGGAGAGGGCTGGTTGAACAGTAGCCGGTGGAGGCTGGATGAACAGGAGCCCGTGGATGAACAGTCGAGGTGGAGGTTGGAGGAGGTCGACGGTGGATGAACAGTACCCCGTGGAGGCTGGAGGAGGTCGACGTTGGAGATGAACAGTATCTCATGGAGTCCCATTTTGCGGTACGCCACACCCCTCCCGATGAATAGGAACCCCGTTTCTACCGTAGCGCTCCAACACAAGTCTGTTTCCTCCATTTTGCGGTACGCCACACCCCTCCCGATCAACAGGACCCCGTTTTGACCGTAGGAGGTCCATTTCCTTCGTTTTGCGGTATGCCAGACCCCTCCCGATGAACAGGATCGCGTTTCCAACGTGGCCGGTCGAACACAAGGTCATTTCCTCCGTTATGTGGTATCCCAGGCCTCGTTTCCATCGGTTGTTCTGTCCAAGCCGGTTGGCTCCTGATGAACAACATGCGTTCCGTTGCCTCCTGATGAACACGACGCATTCCGTTGCCTCCCCATGAACATGATGACGATGCAGTTTTTATGTTCTGACTCAGCCAGAGCCATGCACACGAGCCCTGGCCGTACGTATGCGCGAGTAGGCATTCGAGACCCCACCCGTATGTACGTACGTGGCCGCATTTACTTTCTTGCACCCTGGCTACTGTACGTACGTGTACGTGCTACGTGTGCGCCTCTACTACCACACGTGCACACCTCTACTACCACACATGCGCACCTCTACATCGACCAGTATGTACGTACACGTTCGCGACCATAATGAAAATTCTACATACGCTTCGACCGGGTGGGTCCCGACTATCAGACACTTCCTTGCGTGCGAAGATGTAGCTGGTGGGTCCTAGCAGTCAGGGGGCCGAATCATTTTTTGCTCGTAATATGGACGCACTTCCTTGTGTGTGAAGATATCACTACTAGGGAAAACGTTATACACAGAATCTTAGCAGCAGCGCGGTTTAAAAACAGGCGCTACTGCTAACTAGTAGTAGCGAGCTTAAAGGAACCGCGCTACTAATAACTAGATAGCAGTAGCGCTCTAGGTGAAACAAGCGCTACTACTATAATTGCCACGGATTTGCCCCCAGGCTAGATATAGTAGTAGCGCCCTTCCCTGGACGCGCTGCTACTAAAGTACTTAGTAGCAGCGTGTTTCTTCAAAACTCGCTGCTGCTAAGTGTTGCACCTAATTAAGTTTAGTCCCATACTGCTAAGCGAACAAGGTGTTTACCACCTTAAATATGTTGACTATTTAGATTCTACACAAAAACAAAAAGATCAATGATGACCACCATATATTTTTGATGCATGCTTAGACTTAGCAGTAGCGTTTTTTCCTGAAAACGTGCTATAGCTACTTTAGCTATAGCGCGTTTCCTGAAGTGCGCTATTGCTAGTTCGACTTAACCACCCGCCCGCTCAAAATTTCGCTAAGTCCTCCTTCCCCCCCACTGTTCCCCTACTCCTCTGTCGCCGCCGCCCGAGCCCGAGCCTGCCCTCACCGCCGTCGCCCGAGGCCGCCGTCAACCTCACCGCCGCTGCCCGCCGCCGCTCTCGACCTCACCATCGCTGCCGCCTCCCCCACCCCCTCCGCTCTCGACCTCACCGCCGCTCTCGACCTCACCGTCGCCGCTGCCTCCCCCACCCCCTCTGCTCTCGACCTCACCGCCGCTCTCGACCTCACCGTCGCCGCCGCCTCCCGATCGAGAGCCCGCACTCGCCACCCCTACCTCTCCGTCGCCGAGCACCTCCCTGCCGCCGTCTCTCCCCTCTCTGTAAGCCCCCCATCCCTCCCCCACCCTCATTCTATCTGCTTAGTACTAGATGTTTTTTAGTAGTAGTAGATGTTAATTAAGGGTTCATATATAATGATTTTTAGCAGTAGTAGATGTTAATTAGTAGTAGTGATGGTACTAGTTAACTATTGTATAATGTAGTTTATTTTTACTTTTTTTAGTAAGTGTTTAAAATAATTAGTAAGTAAATTAATAAACTAGTTGAACTACTTTAGTTGTAGTTGAACTAGTTTAGTAAGTAAATTAGTAAACTAGTTGAACTAGTTGAATTAATAGAACTAACGTATTTTTAGTAAGATAATTAATATAACTAGTTGAACTACTTTATTTTTAGAAAGAACTAGTTTTTTTTTCTATTTATAGTAAGTTTATATTTAGTAAGAACTAGTTGAATTAATAAAACTAGCTGAACATGTCATATTTGTTGTTATTTTTTTAGTTTAAGCAATTATTCGGGATGTATTAGTGATAACTTATACGGTTTTTGCTTTTGCAGAAATCAAGGAGCCCCTCCTGTCGGTGTTCTGGGAACGGGGGTCCCCAGACTTGCCTGCCTGCGGCCTGCGGCGTGGCTCAAAGGGGGGCCCAGCACGGCCCATCTTCATCAACACAGACCCAAGACCCTCGCGAGGGGCCAAGCCTCGCGGGGCGGATGACGCGGAGCTTCCTCAGGCGCGGCCTCATCAGGCTGGCTCACGAGGAGGCGGAGAGATCAAGGCGGGGTACCTCACGAGGTGCCCATGACGCAAGCCATGATGACCAAGGGCGCCAGGTGGGTGCCAGCCTGCGCAGTGTCCTCCTTTCCTCTTTGGTGCAAAGGGGGCAAGCGCAGCCGTGGAGTACCGAGGCATCAGGCAAAGGTTGCCATTTCGGTGCAACGAGACCAAGACCAGGAAGACTGCAAGACGGAGGTCATCGTGGAGCCCAGGACGGCGTCACCACCAGAGCTTTGTGCAGGCGAAGACTACTTTTGTCAGGGTAGCAAGTACTAGCTGTCCCCCTTCAAATTAGCCCGCCATTGTTGGCTCCCTTCCCGCTCGATATTTGGGAGGAGGACCAGGGCCTCTATAAATAGGACTAGCCATCCCCCCAGGAAAAGGGGTTCGGAGGGGTTCGATCAGAGAAAGAGAGAGAGAGAAGGGTGACTGAACTCCTCCCAACAGTTCATCACCCCAGCCAAGAACAGACCCTCGCGAGGCTGTTCTTCCTTGTATCATTCATCATCATCAGCCCAAGAGGCAATCCACCACACCACACACTGGAGTAGGGTATTACACCACAACGGTGGCCCGAACCAGTATAAACCCTGTGTCTCTTGTGTTGTTCTTTCCATAGCTTAGATCTTAGCGAGGCGGAGGGGTGCAGGTAGGTAGGAAGCGAAATCTCCGCGCGCACCCCAGTGTTCGAACCTCAAGGGTCTGCCGGAACCCGAAATCTGACATTTGGCGCGCCAGGTAGGGGTGCGCTGGAATTCACCTTCTACCGCTTCGTGCCCCGTCCCGTCGTCATCATCATGTCCGGCGACCGGGCGGGCAACCCAGATCCATGGGCAGCGTGGCCCGCCCGCACATAACCGCTCGCCTCGGGCGACCCCGTGCCCTAGGCAGCTCGTGGTCCGCAGGGCGCTACGGGCCGCGGGCGACGCGGACAGGCTTCGACGGCTCCCACACCCCGGCAGGCACGGTCGGCAGCAAGGGCCTCCAATCACGTCGCGACCACGACACCGTACACCCGCCGGGAGCAGGCGAACTCAAGGGCCATGCTCACGGTGGCCCGAGAGCTGCTGCAGTGCAGACTGCTGGAGGGCGGCCGCGACGTGCTGTTGGAGCGGGTGGCAGAGCTCCTGGGCTTCGCCGCCTCGGGGGCTCACCCCTTCTGCACCCAGCTTCCATCTCAAGCCCAGGGCGGCCCGCGCGGGGGCTCCGCGCGCGCCCGCGGGCTCCAAGGCTACTCCAACGCCAGCGAAGCTGTCAGCACTGGACCGGTGGCGGCGCTGCCCCCACTCCCGGTCCGCGAAGGACTCGACATGACCCGCGGCCCCGGTGGACAGCCGCGCTGCCACCCCACGGTGGGCGCGTCAGGCAGGACCGCGTGGCACGCGGGGCATTACGGCGTGGCCTTCGGGACAGCAGCGCCAGAGGAGTACGTGCCCCTCATGATGGACCAAGGACACCCTCACGAGAGCGAACAAGGCTCGCTCCTCAGCCCAAGCTGGGGGGACGAGACGCCAGAAGCTGAGCCTTTCCGGGAGCCCCGGGACGGTCCCGCTGGCCACACAGGAGGCAACGATTATCGGGTACCGCTAATTCTTCAGGAGCAGGCATACGCTAACCATGGATCGCAGGAGGTGCAGGTCGCCGCAGCGAGCAGCTGCCCCGCTCCCACAGTCTCCTACCCCTCGTGAGGAGGGCGTAGGGGGCTGCAAGAGAGGGGCCGGGATCCGACATCACCACCACGGCGTTCGGAGCAAGGTGTTCTCAGGAGGTAGGCCCTCCGCTGGGGAGGTGTCTCAGGGCCTGCCCCCAATGGAGGACCCATGGTCGTCGGGGGAACCGCTGGCAACCGCTCTACCCCATCGGCGGCGTCCTGGTTTCCAGTCGTCGTTGATGGCACTAGAGTGTGGCGCAAGGCGGGGCCCTCATCTGGCGATATGAAGCAAGGCCAGTACCTGTGAAGAAGGCCCAGTGCCTGTGAAGCTCGCCGCCCCGTGACACTCTCACGTAATAATGAGTGGGGCTGTACACGCCCCGGAGTCTCAGGGGTGCCGGCCTCAGGCCCTGGGGCTCCCTCCCATGCCCAATGGCAGCACTTAGCTCCGTGCTGGTGAGAAGACGTCCAAGATTAGACTAGGTGCCGGACGCGGCCTTTTGTTTGCTTTCGTTGCTTTTACCTTTGGTTGTCGCTTTCCTCCGCTGGATTCAAGTTGGATTCGAATTTGAGATTTGCGTGTGTTCGAGGAAGGCGTGCTTAGTCTCGTTCGAGCAATTTCTCGCGTTTTTCTTACCACTTCACCTCAGCTGCCTCCCCTCGTGAGCCCCTCGCGAGTTGGGTCGGGCCTAGCTAGCGCGCAGCCCAGACTGCCGCCGACGTGTCCTCTCAAGAGGGTGTTTTACTGCAGATCCTATGAACCCAATCAAGGAACACTCGAGACACCACAACCTCCCACAGGCTGCCTCAGGGCCAGCACGGGACAAAGGTAAACTAGCCGACCAGCGCGTCGCTTAGGCCAACCACTTGGCGCGGGCACATGGGCAATGTAGAGTCTACTAATACGATGAACACAAGTTTTACATAAGGGGCTCCCCCTCCAAAATGCTCTCACTGCCATCAGGCCAAAACCTGAGTTCTATTCATGCAGGGTAAGGAAGTAGGAACGATGCACAATCAGTCGGATAAATCCCCCAATGCGTTCCCAGGAGCACCACCCGAGCCGTTGCTGGCGTCACTGAACTCGCCATCGCTGTCCGCATCGCCGCCAGCGGCATCAGGGCCGTTCACCACGCCGCCCTCGTCGGCAGCCATGATCACGTCATCGTTGTCAGAAGCGAATGCCCTGATAAGAGCATCCACATTGTCTTCCACTCAGTGCGCCAGATCGTCTCGGACGGCCTGGGGGACTGGGGCGATGGCGGCGTCAAAATCAAAGTGGGGATCCATGTTCCGGAGGTGGCTGAAGACGCGAGAAAAGGCGCGCCCGAGCAGGGCGCGGCTCCTCTCCTCCACCAACCTGTCAGCCCTGACCGACCGCGCCTCCAGCTGCGTCACCACGTCAGTAAAGAACTGAAGATTGCCAGCATAGTTGACTACGTGCGGCTCGCCAACAGCCGCCTCGCAGATGTTGCCCAAGGCTGTGTTGGCTCTCTCCCGGAGTGTGGTGAGCATGGGGCCGTGCTCATGCTCTAGGATCCGCCGCTGACGTATCTCGTCCGTGTTCTGGCCCGCGACGACCTCAGCCTCAAGGCAGCAGTCCTGCCTTCTCACCTTGGCCTGGGAGGTGGTTAACTCACCTCGCGCCATCTCAAGAGCGGCCCGGAAAGCGTCAGCCTGCCGCGTCACCTCCTCCAGCTTGGCCCTCAAGGCAGCAGTCCTGCCTTCAGCTTCGGCTCGGATCAACCCCAGCTTCTCTTCGAGCTCGTGCTCAAGGTTCAAATGCGCCATCGCCACTTGACGTCCGATCTCCTCCAGGACGCGGGCTTCCTGTGCAGCGACATCATCCTCCACCTGCATCACCAAGCGCTCCCTCGTCTCCAGACGCTCGTACTCACGGGTATGTTCGGCGGCTTCCAGCGTCAGCGCCTCCTCACGCTTCTGGAGCTCTGCTGAGTCGCCGGAGGCCACCTTCATCGACGCGAGGGCTACCTCGCGCAGCTCCACCTGCTCCTCCAGTGAGTGGCACCAGGCCAGGAGCTCCCGAGCCCGCTCCTCCGCCGCTGTTCGCCGCCGGTCAGCTTCCCGAGCCTCCTCAGCGGCCCAAGATCGGGCCTCCTGAGAGGCCACCGGCGACGCCTTGGCCTCTGGGTCGTCAAGATCGCGCTGACGGCACGCCAGGGCGATGGCGCCCTCGAGCTCGCGCCTCTCTGCAGCCAGGCGCAGGCCCTCGGCCTGAAGGCGCACGTCTTCATCGGCAAGCTCCTCTCCAAGCAGGCTTACCCCGTCAGCCGCCCTTCGAAGGAATCCTTGGCGGAGAGCGCGACGCTCCCGAGCGTGCTCGAGCACGTCTTCCACACCATCATCTGCCCCAAGCAAGCGCCGGGGGCCACGAGTCAGCACTCCCCCTCCGGGCTGGGGGCTGGGGGCTGGCACCCTCGCGACAGCCGGGCACGCCACGTCAGAAGACCGGCCTGGGGCCAGCCCGTCCCCAGGTGAAGAGCGCAGGAAGCGCCTCAGCCAATCGCAGTCCACGACCAGGCGAGAAGCCCACGGCAGGCTGCCTATGCCACGAGAAGGCCCGCGAAGGATCGCGAGGTGCGCAGGGCCACGATACGCCTCGGGACGGTTCGCCTCGTCGATCGCCCTCACCACAAGGGCTCCACTGCTTGGAGCGCTTAAGGACGGTGGAGGGGGCGAAGCCAAGGGGGACGGCTCCTCAGCCGTCTCCGCAAGCTCGGCTGGAAGGGGCCTGCGGAGCAAGGGTCAGTAAGAGCAACAGAAGGATCGGGAGCTTGGAAAGGAGAAGGCTTACTCATCCGTGGCGAAGTACTTCCTACGCTTCAGCAGGCGACAAGGGTAATCGTCGCCCAGGGCCTCCCTTCTCTTCCGGAGGGCCTCAAAGTCCATGCGGTAGCGGCCTAAGATTTGGGCGCAGGGATCAACCTGCGACGAAGATGGAGCGTCAAGGCGATCTGTGTCAGGGGCGCCTGCCTGATGTGCGCTACCAATCGCCTCGCCAAGAGAAGCCGCTGGAGCCTCAGGGACCTCGGCCGTAGGGGCAGAGGGCAGCTGCTTGTCACCCTCAGCCTCAGCGACATGGGCCCCAATAACTGCTTCCTCATGAGCATCGCCCGGCGCTGTCACCCCGCCGGGAGCCCCCTCGGCCTCTGGCGCCTCATGCCTCCCTGCTCTGCCACTTGAGGAAGAGTCGCCTTGGCCGACTGGAAGGGCAGTCACCACCACTGGGTTCTCGTGAGGCCCCTAGAGGCCGGCGGGGCGTGGCCCCCACTCATCAAAGATAGGCATCTGCCTCACAAAATCGCCCCTGCTCTGGCAAAGGTACAGCACGGCCCCACCCTGCTGGATGCTGCCAGGGTTGGGGTCCCCCGTCAGGGTCAAGAGCGCCGTCCTCAGCACTTCAGGCGTCAGGTCCTCTTCCTGGAGCCTCATACGATCATCGCGCCCACTGAAGGCCCACATCCGGCGGGAGTGGCGTTGGAGAGGAGCAACGCGGCGTAGCGGGAACTCCTTCACCACCTTGAGCGCTGTCACGCCAAGCAACCTCAAGAACGCGAAGCGGTGCCAGACGAAGACGAGCCGGGGGCTCTCAAGCGTCTCCGGGCCCCAGCCCGAATTGGGGACAGCAGGCAAAGTTGGCTCCGACAGTAGGGGGCTGGGCACCCCAGCATCCACAGACATGAGAATATGATTGATCTCTTTGAGCCTGGGCAGCCGACCACTAGTTGTGCACCACCATGGATTAACCATGCATGCTCCCACTGTACTTCTCCACCATTCAAACCAAATACCGCCCAGGTAGATCATTTACAAGTCTTGGTCCTGATTACTACTTTGTCACTCATGTCTCACCATGTCCGCTTCCCAAACCATGTCTACATTTATTGAGGCCAAAATAAACTTACACAATGGTGACAAGGATGTATAGGTCAGACCTACCTCAATGAACTACTAGGTAACGGCATAGCCATCTGGCAACAATAAATCCTACCATGCATTCCTACGACAAAGGCACTAAGTGCATAATATAAAACATAGGTAATTGGAAGAATGGTCAAATGTGAACTTGCCTGGTAATACTTGATGAAGATTATATCGCTCTCAGAATTTTACTTAATAGAACTATTCGTCACTCTACGATGAAAATCTATAAAGTCAAACATTGCATTCACATAAGCAATCATTTTGGAGAACCAAACAACATGCAACATGAAAAGACTCAGAAAATTCAAATGAAAACACAACGCACTTAACTATCACAAAAATATTCTAAGTGCAAAACAACATATGACATGAGGTTCAAAAATGTGACGTGAACTATGGTGCATACAAGGCATAGTGGTCAATTTATCATGGACATATCCTACTTGTGTGAAAATACCATGAGATTGATCCCAAGTCATAGGGTTTGGTACCATGACAGAGTGCAAAAAGAATCACATCAGTCGGAGCTACGGTTTAGGAGATATGGCCATTTGAAGCTCAAATTAAAATCCGATTAAAGTTTGAATTTGAATTTGGAAAAGTTTACAAACATGTCGCTACTGGATAGATCTAATCATGACGAAGAATTTGCCGCTGGTTTCATCAAATTTCGAGTGTCGGTTAAAAAGTTGTGGCTAACTAAAGTTCAGGGACCAATCTGCAAATACTAGGGACTAATCAGTGAAACAAAAACTAAAATATACTGCAAACAGGTGCTTGGCCATGTGGCGGCTCGTGGCTGGCTGAGCAGCGTTCGCTGTGGAAGCTTATACGGTGAATGGTCGCTATCTAAACAAAATGGCGGCGTCGGCTAACTAAAACAAAACCGTTCAGTTTTTAATAAAACCCCGGTTAACCGATCTAATGAAAAAACTAGACAAACGGGGAGGGGGCTCGCTTACGGTGACGACGATGATGAACAGGAGACAGCGACGCTGGTGTTAGGCGGTGGACGGGGCGGCAGCTGCGGTGCTCCTCGATGACGGGGAAGAAGGCGAACGGTACCGGCGTGACGTGGGCGGTCCGGTGGTGGTGTCGACGCGCGTCGGGGTGGTTGGGGTTGTGCTGCGCGGAGACAGCGGCTCCGTGCTCTGGCAAGGACGCAGGTCTTCGGGGCGGCGTCTCCGGCTATCCCTAGGGGCAAAAAAGATGTCAAAGGGATGCGCACGGACTCGGCCAGTGTCTTGGTGATGAAGAACGGGGTCGCGGCAGCCTCGTGGATGGCAGAACGGAGCGGCAATGTAGGTCCGGCCGGTTAGATCCGAATGACGAAGGCGGCGACTATGAGCGGCGAGGGGACGAGACAGTGGGCAGAATGGAATGAGGGGGTCGAGGGCTCTTTATAGGCGCGGCTAGGAGATGCGGGGCTGCGGGATAAGCCTTATCCCCGAAGGCGAGGTGCGGTGGTTGCGGGCGGTGAGCGTGTGCGTGCTCATCCAGCGGGAGGTTGGGGGTGACCTGGGGAGCGGGCGCGGCATTCGGCCGAGGAGCGGGTAAGCGAGCGGTGGCCTTCGCACGCGCGGGGTTGGGCCTTGGGTCGTATGGCCGACTGGTTCGTCCCTGGGCCGAACATTGTTTCGATTCAGGCGGCGCTTCTCTATTTTTTTACAGAAAGAAAACTCCAACCAAGAGAAAATAAATATAAAAAATTACGTAGGCATATTATATACTGAAATGTTAAGAAAAATACCCCGAATAAGATGAACTATTTTTCAAGTTCAACTAAATTCCATAAAAATTCATAAAAGTCAAACAGTGCTACTGTTGCATTTAAAATCAATAAAAATCATTTTAAAATAGCGAAATGATTTCAAATTTATTTTCTCCCAATTTTCTATTGAAGGGACTCATTTTACCCTTATTTCCTTTTATTTATTTTTAGGATAAAAATAATTTCAATATAAACCCAAATAACTCCCAATTGGATTCGAATTTGGAATTTCAAACAACTTTGAATGGAAAAAGTTTCAAATAACTTCAAAGTGACTTCCAGTTATTCCTTTGAAACTTCCAACTCTCTTTCTTCGAATTTGAAGAAGTCATTTTATCTTCCCTCGTGAAGTCATTGAGTTGCTTAAAGTTTCTAAATTTGAAATATTTCAAATGGAACTCAAATCATTTTCAAACCCCTTTTTATTTCTTCAAATGGAAGAAGTCATATTATCTTCACTCTAGGGTCCTCTGATGAAATGAATTTGAATTCATGGTGATCAAAATGCAAGATGAAAAGTTTTGGGAAAGTCCTTTTATTCCCTCTCATGCAACTTTCAAAAGTTTCAATTTCCACTCAATTTCACACAATCAATCACACAACAATCAAACAAACAATCATAATAATTTATTTAATCTAACATTCCAAAATTTAGAATTTTAGGATGTTACAAACTACCACCCTTAAAATGAATCTCGTCCTCGAGATTCGGAGAGGCTAGAAAGAAGGTTAGGTTTGGGGGGGTCTTCTTGAAAATCCATTAATCAACATATGGTATGGGGTGCTACCACCCTTAGAAGCATGGTTATGGTTCCAACAAAACTCATGTACTCCTCCCTTTGGGTTGATGGTGTCGGTCCACTCATACTCCCCGCAGTAACTCTTTCTTTAAGGGTCTTCAGGTAAGGGCATGACCATTTCCTCAAAATCTGGAGTCCTTGCATCGAATAAGATCCTTCTGAGTCTCGGTCTTCTTAGCTGTCAGGCTATCGCCAATGCTAAACAACTAACGAAAATCTCATGATGGTCGACAATTACTGGTTCTCCTAGAGAAAATGGGTCTGGGTTGAACCTCACCGCATAACCTATGATTGGCAATAGGTGCCTGTACAGGGTTTCCATCGTCCTGCCATTCTAAGGCTTTTGGCTTGTCGTGTCGACACTCTTCTAGGGTTTTAAGGCTCTCTGATTTTCCATCAACATATGATAGTTCATGATAGAAGTCTCCAGTATGGGGGCCAATCCATCCCATACTTGAATCATTACCACATACGTAGATAGTGAATAACACATTCTAGCACTTGGGCATCCTCACAAGCATTGCAGAACTTCTCTTCTCCATGAACTGGGTCCGAATAAATCCATTGGTTCCGCAAGCCAAACATAACCTCTATCGTTTCTTCACAACTCTCTGGTTTACACAACTTCCTATGGAACGTCTGCTGATGAAATCACAGCTTCTTTCATAATTCTTCCCGCAAAAAGGTTGTTCTTGTTCCTTTCTAAATCCTGGGTCCTGTGGGTTATGGCCCACTTCAAACTTGTATATCTTTAAATTATCCTTGGAGTTACTATTGTTTGGTATTCCAACATTACATCTCCTTTAAATCCAATAGCACTCCATTCCTGCATACCCTTGGGGTAACCATCATAACTAAAACCAAACTCCAACTCATTTCGTCAAAACTCTCCCTATGGAACAACATTTTCTCTTCCATTGTTTAAGTGTCCACACAGACACGTATCGCTAGAAATGCACTGGTTCATCCATAATTCATATTCTCTTCATATCAAATCCTTTATTATATCCTTAACCACTACTCAAACCTAAATTTCAAAAGTACCCTATTACAAAATCTTCCATCCACATAGTTTGGTATGGTCAAGCATTACTTCCATCTTTATTCATTTTCCCTACTTGAAGATGTTTTAGTCCCACTGGAATTGTGCGATGTGATCCTTGAAATCATCGACCTTTTGCTTCATCATGGTGGCCATGAGCTTCATCTCCATCATCTCTGCATGGACCTCTCTCAGGTATTCCTGAGTGTGATGGAGTCTTGCTTCAAGTATTTCTCCAATCTGATGTATGGCTTCCAAAGCAGCTTCATGAACAGAGTCGAAGAATGTTGCTCGTGGTACTTGAGAGATGAAAAAGTATTGACCCATAGTCTTTGGGCAAACTCTCTTCACACGGTCGAGGTGTACCTCCACATACCAAAGTTCAACTCCCTTCTCCATGAAAGGATAACCCTTGTAGACAACATCTCCTTCAACATGAATATGCTTCATCATGTCCTTCAGGATTTTTGGGTAATCCTGATCACTAGTCAGGGTCATGATCGTTTCTGGGCCCTTCAGAAAAGACTCATAAAGGGTTGTCATATGCAGGTATAAGATAGAAGGGTACTCAGTATACTATATGTATTCCCTTGGGTGAAATGTGGTTGTTTTCTCCCGGGAAAGGTTTGGGGTCAGCTTGTTCAAGGGATCAAGGTTTAAGTCTAGGCGAGATAGCGAGAGAGGCTCTCAACGATAACTCATGACACCTCATATGAGATTCCAAGCATATCAACTTTTATTACTTCACGAGCTATTACAATTTCCATTTCATAACTCAACTCAACATCCCCAATGAAAATAAAAGTGTGTTCCACATTTATTACATGCTTTATTCCAATATTAAGATCTCAACTACTCTGCTCAAGCTTTCCTCAGGTCTGAACATTCTCTGGCAAAATGTCCTACTCCTTTGCAGCATAAACCAATGACTTCAGACAAATCCAGGGTCTTACTGGTGGTTATCTTGGCTCCTTGGGTCCTTGGCTTCCTTGCTTGGCATTTGCTAGCATAATGACCTAAATCCTTGCACCTGTAACAAGTGATATGACTTAGGTCCTTTTCTGCAGAAATTGGGTTGTTCTGGGGACACATGCTCTTTCTCTTCCTCGACTTCTTTGTTCCGATCAATTCTTCTATCTCCTATGGATCAAACTCCACTTCTTCTATCGGGAAGTCTCCCAGATACTCTTGGTTTTCCTTCATGCAATACTGTGAAAAATGTCCTTCTCCACATGAATAGCAAGCATTGGAGTCAAATCTGTTTAGGCTTTCTCCATTAGGGTCGTCAACATCTTCCTTCATCACATGTTCTTTTAAACCTTCCCTAAGGGCTTCTTTCATTGCTTCCTTCTGCTGCTTGGTAATTTCTTGTACTTTGGGGTAAATATGGCACTAGGCAGGGTAGTGCGTAGTTCCTTCACACAAGAAACAAGTAACCTGCCTAGTTGGGCATTCTTCGGCTCGGTGATTTCCTTCACAATAAGGGCATCTATCCTTGTGTTCCTCATGGGTATGTCCTATTTCTCCACATATCTTGCAGGCACAAGGTTTCTTCAACTGGTTACCACCATGCTTCCAGATAAGACGGGATCCCAACAGAGTCTTCTTCAATTCCTCCCAAGATTTTGCTCCATTATATCCTTGTATGCCCTGATGCATTTTCCACCAGGTTGCAGCAATTTTTGTAAAGTACTGAAGAGCGTATTGAACCTCATACTTCCTTGCAACCAAATTGCTCTCGAAGTAATTCTCCATGTTTTGAATCCATAGCTCTGCCTCTAACTGAGTGATTGGTCCAGAGAATACAAGTCCATCTTCATTCATCATCTATTGGGTCCAAGGGTTTTGGGATGAGATAAGAGGGATAGAGAGATATACACACAATACAAACAATATAGTTTTGAGAATAAGTTTTATTTGCTGCAGTCGGAAAACACACACAGAATATGACAACTCAAAAATCATCGCATCTAACATAAGTATATAATAGGGGTTTGGTCTTCTAAAGGTCATATAAATCTTGGAATTCTTCCGTGTCTTCAAATTCTTCGAGTCTTTGAGTCTTCGACTATGGTAGCTTCAATTCTTCCAGTGTATGATGAATTCCGATATCTTGCCCTTCTCGGAGGGGTCTCATTAGTTGATCCTCCGTGTGGTCAAAGGGAAAAGGGTATTGTCTAACTATTTGAGGTAAAAGAAAAGATTTGATAAAGCTCAGAAAAGAAGAGAGGTAAAGGGTCTTTTTGAAAATAAAGTTTTAGAGAAATCCTTTCCTAAGGGCCTTCCAATTTCTAGGGTCACGTCCTACAATCAACTTGTGCTCTGATACCATCTCTGTAGCAACCCGACCTCAGACGGTCAAGCCTCTGTGTATCCGTGCCATCCCTGGATCGGTATGCTGGCACACACAGTACATCAATGTATATATCAAAGTGCAATCACATGTATAAATAACGTAAAACTGATATATACCTCATAAATCTCAGCAGAAACAATCGAACGGGTGTGGAGTCCCATCCACGCCAATGACAAGTTGAGTGTAGACCGTAACCCTACAACGTAACTCTTACTCGTCGTAGAAAATTCCTGCAACATAAGACGTTGCAGCCCTGTAGGTTAGTACATTGAATGTACTGGCAAGTCACATCATAAGAGTAATGAACCTATTTGTACATGCAATTTGGCTGGTGGAAAGCTCTAGGTTTACTTTTTGCATAAAGCTAGTTTTTCGCTATTAGCAAAGATGTTATTCTAGTACTACACATTTGCATAGGATGAGTTGGCAAACCCAACTCAATCCATTCCCAAAGTTTTATTGAAAACCCAACTTTTTAATTCAGAGTGATGAGATCTCCCAGAATTTCCACTACTAGATGCTCAAGTTGTCCATAACCGGGGACACGGCTAATCGATTAGGTTTTAACACTCTGCAGAGGTTTGCGCACTTTTCCCCACAAGACTCGATCACCTCCCTTGAAGTTCTCGCACTGCCTGGCGTTCAAGAACAGGATGACCGAGACATAGTCTTTCAAAAATGTTCCCCCTTAACCCACGGATAGGCAGGTATACCTGCATCGTTCTACATCTGCTAGCCCATCCCGGAAGGGGTCACACTAACTACTCAACTAAGACAGAGCCCATATTGGCTTGTGGCTGCACACATAAGCTTCTAGACATGAGAATACGATTGATCTCTTTAAGCCTGGGCGGCCGACCACTAGTGGTGCACCACCGTGGATTAACCATG
The DNA here is from genome assembly GCF_003073215.2 of Triticum urartu. NCBI lineage: Eukaryota > Viridiplantae > Streptophyta > Magnoliopsida > Poales > Poaceae > Triticum > Triticum urartu. The sequence continues at coordinate 237,849,607 of NC_053027.1, read as the reverse complement.
CATGCTCCCACTGTACTTCGCCAGCATTCAAACCAAATACCGCCCAGGTAGTTCATTTACAAGTCTTGGTTCTGATTACTACTTTGTCACTCATGTCTCACCTTGTTCGCTTCCCAAACCACGTCTACATTTACCGAGGCAAAAATAAACTTACATGATGGTGGCAAGGATGTATAGATCAGACCTACCTCAATGAACTACTAGGTAACGGCATAGCCATCTGGCAACAATAAATCCTACCACAAAGGCACTAAGTGCATAATATAAAACATAGGTAATTGGAAGAATGGTCAAATGTGAACTTGCCTGGTAATAGTTGATGAAGATTATATCGCTCTTGAAATTTTACTCAATAGAACTATTCGTCACTGTTTGATGAAAATCTATAAAGTCAAACATTGCATTCACATAAGCAATCATTTTGGAGAACCAAATAACATGCAACATGAAAAGACTCAGAAAATCCAAATGAAAACACAACGCACTTAACTATCACAAAAATATTCTAAGTGCAAAATAACATATGACATGAGGTTCAAAAATGTGACGTGAACTATGGTGCATACAAGGCATAGTGGTCAATCTATCATGTACATATCCTACTTGCGTGAAAATACCATGAGATTTATTCAAGTCATAGGGTTTGGCTACCATGACAAAGTGCAAAAACAATCACATCAATCAGAGCTACGGTTTAGGAGATATGGCCATTTGAAATTTAAATTCAAATCTGAATAAAGTTCAAATTTGAATTTGGAAAAATTTACACATATTATGCTAATGGATAGATCTAATCGTGACGAAGAATTTGCCGCTAGTTTTATCGAATTTGGAGTTACGGTTAAAAAGTTGTGGCTAACTAAAGTTCAGGGACCAATCTGCAAATCCTAGGGACTAATAAGTGAAACACAAACTAAAATATACCACAAACAGGCCCTTAGCCACGTGGCGGCTCGTGGCTGGCTGAGCAGCGTTCGCTGTGGAAGCTTATAGGCGAATGGTCACTATCTAAGCAAACTCACGGCGTCGGCTAACTAAAACAAAACCGTTTGGTTTTTAATAAAACCCGCGGTTTAAGAAAACCCCGGTTAACCAATCTAATAAAAAACTAAAAAATGGGGAGGGGGCTCGCTTACGGTGACGACAATGACGAACAGGAGACGGTGGCGCTGTCGTTAGGCGGTGGACGGGGTGGCAGCTGCGGTGCTCCTCCACTACGGGGAAGAAGGCGAACGGTACCAGCGCGACGTGGGCGGTCCAGTGGTGGTGTCGGCCCGCATCGGGGTGGTCGGTGTTGTGCTGCATGAAGACGGCGGCTCCATGCTCCGGCGAGGACGCAGGTCTTCGGGGCGGTGTCTCCGGCTGTCCCTAGGGGCAAAAAAGATGTCAACGGGATGCGCACAGACTCAGTCAGTGTCTTGGTGAAGAAGAACGAGGTCGAGGCAGCCTAACGAATGGCAGAACGAAGTGGCGATGTAGCTCCGGCCGGTTAGATCCAAACAACGAAGGCGGCGACTGTGAGCGGCGAGGGGAGGAGACAGTGGGCACAATGGAGACAGGGGGCCGAGGGCTCTTTATAGGCACGGCTAGGAGGTGCGGGGCTGTGGGATAAGCCATATCCCTGAAGGCGAGGTGCGGTGGTTGTGGGCGGTGAGCGTGTGCATGCTCATCCAGCGGGAGGAGCGGGAGGTTTGGGTGACCTGGGGAGCAGGCCCCATCTGGCAGCGGGCGCGGCATGCGGGCGAGTGAGCGGTGGCCTTCGCGGGCGTGGGGTTGGGCCTTGGGCCGTATGGCTGACTGGTTCGCCCTTGGGCCGAACACTGTTTCGGTCCAGGCGGTGCTTCTCTATTTTTTTACAGAAAGAAAACTCCAACCAAGAGAAAATAAAAAAATTACCTAGGTGTATTATATACCAAAATGTTCAAAAAATACCCCGAATAAGATGAACTATTTTTCAAGTTCAACTAAATTCCATAAAAATTCATAAAAGTCAAACAGTGCTACTATTGCATTTAAAATCAATAAAAATCATTTTAAAAATAGCAAAATGATTTCAAATTTATTTTCTCCTAATTTTCTATTGAAGGGAATCATTTTACCCTTATTTCCATTTATTTATTTTTAGGTGAAAACTAATTTGAATATAAACCCAAATAACTCCCAATTGGATTTGAATTTCGAATTTCAAACAACTTTGAATGGAAAAAAGTTTGAAATAACTTCAAAGTGACTTCCAATTATTCCTTTCAAACTTCCAACTCTCTTTCTTCGAATTTGAAGAAGTCATTTTATCTTCCCTCGTGAACTCATTGAGTTGCTTAAAGTTTCTAAATTTGAAATATTTCAAATGGAATTCAAATCATTTTCAATCCCCTTTTTATTTCTTCAAATGGAAGAAGTCATATTATCTTCACTCTAGGGTCTTGTGATGAAATGAATTTGAATTCATGGTGATCAAAATGCAAGATGAAAAGTTTTGGGAAAGTCCTTTTATCCCCTCTCATGCAACTTTCAAAAGTTTCAATTTCCACTCAATTTCACATATTCAATCACACAACAATCAAATAAACAATCATAATAATTAATTTAATATCACATTCCAAAATTTAGAATTTTGGGATGTTACCGGCCTAATTGGCGCCACCAAAGAGGTTGTACACTAATTGCCACATTTGCTTCTTGACTCAATCTCACGGTGGTACCGGCGCTCAGTCCCGAGCCGACATGGCTCGGTTCCATCCACGTCGACGATGCTGGCCACTTCCTCGGTGGAGTCTCTCCCTCGGCAGCGACATCCACTTCAGTAGGAGCTGCTACTGCTTTGGCTCTCGCTCGCTCTGCTGCTCTGCTCTTGCTCTCGGTCCCCTGCTTGGTCTGCTCTTGCTCGCGCTGCTGCTCTCGCTCTTGCTCTTGCTTGTGAAGCTGCTCCAATTTAGCTACACTTCATTCGACAAAATTGACTTTCGGGTCAGTCGATTTTTAGGGGGAGGGGGGCTCGCCGGATAGGTACCCTAGTATCTATCTTAGGGTTCATGGTGGGGGCAGTGGTCGCCGGCAGTGCTGGGGCGGTAGCATGGGGATCGCCAGAGAAAAAGCTCGACACAGGGGGGCCTAGAGGTATGGCCGGGACGGCGGCGTACCGACGGCGGGGAGTGGTTTCGGGGCGGGCGGGGTGGAGGACCGCCGGCCACGGGCGGCGGGTGATACATCTCCAACATATCTATAATTTTTGATTGTTCCATGCTATTATATTATCTGTTTTGGATGTTTAATGGGCTTTAATATACCTTTTTATATTATTTTTGGGACTAACCTACTAAAAAAAGGCCGAGTGCAAATTGTTGTTTTTTCGCCTATTTCAGTGTTTCGTAGAAGAGGAATATCAAACGGAATGAAACCTTCGGGAGACTTATTTTTGGAACAAACATGATCTAGGAGACTTGGAGTGGACGTCAAGAAAGAAGCGAGGAGGCCACGAGGCAGGAGGGCGCGCCCCCCACCCTCGTGGGCCCCTCGCAGCTCCACCGACCTACTTCTTCCTCCTATATATACCCATATACCCTGAAAACATCCAGGAGCACCACGAAACCCTATTTCCACCTTCGCAACCTTCTGTACCCATGAGATCCCATCTTGGGGCCTTTTCCGGCGCTCCGTTGGAGGGGGAATGGATCACAGAGGGATTCTACATCAACACCATAGCCTCCCCAATTATGTGTGAGTTGTTTACCACAGACCTTCGGGTCCATAGTTATTAGCTAGATGGCTTCTTCTCTCTCTTTGGATCTCAATACAAAGTTCTCCTTGATTCTCTTCGAGGTCTATTCGATGTAATTCTTTTTCCGGTGTGTTTGTCAATATTCAATGAATCGTGGGTTTATGATCGAGATTATCTATGAACAATATTTGATTCTTCTGTGAATTCTTTTATGCATGATTTAATATCTTTGCAAGTCTCTTCGAATTATCAGTTTGGTTTGGCCTACTAGATTGATATTTCTTGCAATGGGAGCAGTGCTTACCTTTGGGTTCAATCTTGGGGTGTCCTTTCCCAGTGACAGCAGGGGCAGCAAGGCACGTATTGTATTGTTGCCATCGAGGATAAAAATATGGGTTTTATATCATATTGCTTGAGTTTATCCCTCTACATCATGTCATCTTGCCTAATGCGTTACTCTGTTCTTATGAACTTAATACTCTAGATGCATGCTAGATAGCGGTCGATGTGTGGAGTAATAGTAGTAGATGTAGAATCTTTTTGGTCTACTTGTCGCGGACGTGATGCCTATATACATGATCATGCCTAGATATTCTCATAACTATGCGCTTTTCTATCAATTGCTCGACAGTAATTTGTTCACCCACCGTAGAATTTGTTATCTTGAGAGAAGCCACTAGTGAAACCTATGGCCCCCGGGTCTATCTTCCATCATATTATTTTGGGCCATTTGCATTTCTGTCCCTAACTCGAATCACCTAATCAGATATACCCCGAATTCGAAAGCCTGCTCAAATTTGCCCCTCCGCCGTTAGGTGCCCTTACAGAAAAGCCATTCTGCGCCGTTACCGTCCGGTCAAACAACTTTGACCATCTTGAAAAAATAGCAAAAAAATTAAAAAATATATAAAATTTTGTGAGATCGAAGATACTCATCTGCGCAAGGTGCGTGCAAATTTTCGTGCTATTTGGACATTCCAGGAGCTCGTGGCGAGGAAAAACAGTTAATATGCATGCTTGTGAACAGTAAATTTGAAATGAAATAGCAAGAAAATTCAAAAAAAGATGAAATTTTTTGGCATCAAAGAGGCTTGGGTGCACAATGTGCTTGCAAGTTTTTGTGATCGAATGACATGCGAGGAACTCTATCAAGAAAAAACAAAATAGTCATTTTTTCCTAAGTTTTTTCCCGAGCCAAATTTTGGTTTTTTCTCCACAAGCCCCTCCAATGTCCAAACACAACAAAATTTTGCACGCAGCTTGTAGACCATAGCCTCTTTGATGCCAAAAAATTTCATATTTTTTTGAATTTTCTTGATATTTTTGAATTTACTGTTCACGGGCTTACATATTTATTGTTTGTCCTTTGACACGAGCTCCTGGAATACCCAAACAGCACGAAAATTTGCACACACCTTGCGAACCTCAGTATCTTTGATCTCACAAATTTTCAATTTTTTTTAGATTTTTTTGCTATTTTTTTGAGGACGATCAATGCCCTTTGACCGGCTTTGACCTGCTTTGACCAGACAGTAATGACATAGAAGGGCATTTATGTAAGTGCACCTAATGGCGGAGGGGCAAATTTGAGCAGGCTTTGAAATTAGGGGTAAATCTGAGAGTGGGCGCAAAATAGGGGCATATATGTAAATGTCCCTATTATTTTCATATCAACTTGCTATTTCTATCGTAGTTTATTTTGCAATCTTTATTTTCCAATCTATACAACAAAAATACCAAAAATATTTATCTTATTATCTCTATCAGATCTCAGCTTCGTAAGTGACCGTGAAGGGATTGATAACCCCTTTATCGCGTTGGTTGCGAGGTTCTTGTTTGTTTGTGCAGGTACTAGGCGACTTGCGTGCTACCTCCTACTGGATTGATACCTTGGTTCTAAAAACTGAGGGAAATACTTATGCTACTTTGCTGCATCACCCTTTCCTGTTCAAGGGAAAACCAACACATGCTCAAGAGGTAGCAGCGCAGGGCGGCTGTTTGGCCGGTGGTGGCTGGCGGCTCAGGGTAGCCTCACCTGATGTTGCTACATGACCAGTTGCCCCAGCTCTTGCACGCGCTACTGCTGCTGCTGCTACTGCTTTTCTTCTACTAGTGCGTTCAGTTTCGTTAGAAAAATTCAGTTTCGACAGGTAAGTTCAGTTTCGACGGTTAAATTCAGTTTCGACTGTTAAGTTTAGAGATGAGTGGCTGATTTATTTTACATCTAGCACTTTGTGGTTGTGTATTTTACGTCATCCATTGGAGATGCTATTAGAATTCCACTCAGGTTAACGTTGTCTCTCTTGTCCTGCTTCAGCCTCGGCGTCGTACAACTCACCAGAGCTGCTCCAATGACTAGACCCTCCATCACAGCAGAGCAGTACCCGGGCTCCATCTCCAGATGCCTAAGATCTTCTTCCCCTCCTCCGATAGCCAAGTCAGCCGGATCATCCTCACCGACCAACCCAATCACGCTGAGATCGACATGGCTTCACCAAAGAGGTTGTACACTTGTTGCATCTCTTTTTTACTCTACATGTTATATATAGGTCCACTGAGCACATGCAGTAACGTGAAGTACGATTAGTTTCTCCTACTATATGAAATGCACTGAGGTACCAGGCAACTTAGCTATCCATGATGGACTCTCTTGAACACCATCATTATTAATCTCTGCGCGTTTGAGCTGTGCATTTGTCATTGGGCCTGGGAGTTGAGCTAGTAGGGCAGTGGCCTGGGTCCAAAGTAATAGAAGTAGCACAAAAACATTTTTTGAGTGTGGGCTTTTCCTTGCTCAAGCCTTCATACTAGAATCTCCAGTGCTTGAAAGGAAATGTGAAGGAAAAACATAGGAATTGGAAAGTTTCCTATGGTACTACTATTCATGAATTTGGTTCAAAGGAATGGAGCAAAGGAAAACTGTAGGATTTGTTCCTTTAGTGTCTCCTTAAAAGAAAGACCGTAGGAATTTTAATTTCCACTTGTCCTCCTCATCAAATTCCTATTCATGAAGCACAAGACTAAGAGATAGTAGCATAATAGCAGTATAACCTTACATTTTCTTGTGGTTTGACTTAATCTCACCTTGCTTCTTTGCATCATGTGATCTTCCAATTCTTGTGAATCAAACACCCAGATTGGCATAAATCCTGTGTATTTAAATTCTCTGTTTTGCACGTGCATTCCTGTCCTATTCCTGTCTATTTCCTATCCCTACATTGTAAAATCCTCAAATTCAAACAAGCCCTTACACAATTACTTCTGTTACAGATATGTATCAAAGAAAACCTTGTGTGGTTTGTCCTGCTCCTGCTGTGCTGTGTTCCACCCCAGCTCAGCTGCTCCAACGACGGAAGGGTTCACCATAGCAAGGATCTGCTCTCTAGACTATCTTTCGCCGCCTTAGATCTTCTTCCCCGTAGCCGGCAACCACGACAACTTCATTACCATCATCAACTGAGAAGATGACCTTGAGGACTACATGGGTCCGCAAGAGAGGTTGCACTCTTTCGGGTCTGCTTACGTTATGCATCGCTTAATATGATGACATGCTACTTTATCGTCGTGTTCACCTATTAGACTCCAAGTTAGGTCCAAACTAATGTTGAAACTTGAGTTTTTAAATGGTTGTGGGGTACATACTGGGGCAACAATCAGTACTATATGTCTACTATCTGGTTAATCTCGGGTGTCTACTATGATTTTCATGTTGGGTGCAAACAAACATTAAAGGAGCCATTATCTGTATCTATTAACTAAAGCTATTATCTGCCTGCTATCATTGGTTTTGGGTCTATCCACAGTTTGCTACCATCACTATGGATTTGTGCAGGCACTCCTTACATAATCTCACTATGTTTTATTCCTATGCATGTCAGTTATTGTACACAATGGAAGTAAACATGTAGAGCAAAAGAACCGAGCCTTGTGTGGCAATAAAATTTCATGCAGACATCGCTCCGTGGTGGGCGTAAGGCAGCCCCCCTCCACCCATTTAGGATTGTAATCAAGAGGAAGATAATTGTTCTGAGGGGGATTTAGAAGGAGAAGACCAATCCTAGTTACCCCCTGAGGTCTTCGGTCTAACTTGGCATGCTGATGTTGGTAATATCATGCATACGGTGCCTTGTATTGCTTACTGGATACATCAAATATGTCATCTGCTTAGTTTAGACATGCTTTGTGTCAATGTCATCTGTTTAGTTTCTTTATCGTATATGTGAATCATGCTATGCCATCTGGTTTAGCCAGCCATCATATATGTGAATTTTGCAATGTCACCCTGGTTAGCCAGTCATCTTATATGTGAATTATATCATGCCATCATTTTTTATTACATGTTAAATTTGTCAACAATTTTAGTACATTCAATTACTCTTCCTGTGCATCAGCCATTCAACACGGTCATGGAAAAATCTGAAGTGGAAACAAGGTCTTTAGAGCAGACAATGCTATATGACGAAGCGCATGTCTTTCTGGTTACGGATAGCTCCCCATAGGAGGATTCAGAGACAGATGACCAGTCCTATTCCCCCCCCCCCCGAGATGCATCCTCTAACTTGGCAGGGTTATGTTGCTCATATTGTGCGTATGGTTTCTTGCATTGCTATGTCATTTGTTTAGTTTAGACATGCTTTATGTGAATGCCACCTGTTTAGTGTCTAATTACCAGATATGTGAATTATGCGATGCCATCTGGTTGCAAGACATTATATATGTGAATTATGCAATGATATCTTGTTGCAAGGCATGATATATGTGAATTATGCAATGCCATGCTGTTTAGCCAAGCGTCATATATGTGAATTATATCATGTCGTCCTTTTTTTGTATTTCTCATTGCATTTGTCAATGATGTTTGTATATTCAACTGTTCTTCCTATGCATCAACCATTTGAATTGGTGATGGAGAAATCTGGATTGAAAACAAGGTCTTTAGAGCAGACAATGCTACCTTCTGAAGCAGATATCTTGTTGGTTACGGATAGCTCTTCAGAGGAGGATTCAGAGGTAGATGACCAATCGTATTATCCCCCTGAGGTGTAAGCTCAAACTTGGCAGGGTTATATTACTCATATCATGCATATGTTGTATTGCAATGCTTAGTTTTTACATCATATGCACAATATTGAATGCAATCTCCTTAGTTGACACATCATATATGTGATTTCCCTCTGCTCACTTGCTTAGTATATAAATCATATATTTGAATTATATCATGCCAAGATGTTTACATAGACACCATGTATGTGAATTATGGCATGCCAACCCATTTTCTAAAGACATAATATAGTTATATCATCTAAACCCATTTTCCCGTTTACATAGTCATCATATTTTGAATTATGTCATTCTATCCTATTTAGTTAGCCATCATACAATTAAAATTGTGTCATGCTATCCTATTTCATTAGCCATCATATATTTGAAATTATGTCCTTCTATTCTGTTTGGTTAGACAACATAAATGTGAATTATTTCATGCCCTATTTTCTTCCCTACTATCCATTGCGCCCGTCTATCTTACAATGTCTGTACATTCAATTACTTTTCTTGTTTATGAGCCATTTCAATTGGAGGGGTGATGGCAGTATCTGTGGGAGTAAAAACATGGTTTTCAGAAAAGATTGTGCTACCTGTCGATGCATATAGAGCCATGGTTGTACTTGCCCAAGAACCAGACCCACCACACATAACAAAGACTCACGCAGATTGTACCCCTACCTAGTTGGGCAGAGAACCAGCTACACCCTTCTAAACCCAACCCCAGTAGATAGTAAACCAGTTCCAGTTGACACATCACCGTCTCCACCATAGAGCAGCCAAACACAAGCAGTTAGTAAGGCAACTGCAGTGCCCAAAGCACGAGGACCACCACTTAGAACCCCAAGTCAACGCTTAAAGCAGAAGAAGAATTGTTCTCAGGTCAGGTTTCGTAGCTATGATTCATACTACTTTGTTCTTGCATCACCGTATTTACTCATACCAACTAATTTCAAATTGAAGGATGCAATTGAAACTCCAATGGCGCAACAGGTATGTTTTAAACCTGTTTCTTTTAACGTGTTTGCTATTGTAACTTGCTCTATGTTGATTTCAGTTTCAATTGAATAAACAGTTATGTTCTCATGCCATGCACATTACAAGTGTTGTTATTGCTGTGTAGTTTCCCACACTTATATTCTGTCTATGCTGCTTTGTCTTAAATAGATATGATTCAAACTATATCTATCTTGATTTGGCAACATAAACTAGAATGATATAGACCATACAGTGACCATACTACATAGATATATGTTTGTTTCTTGTTGTTATCCTGTCCACCTTACTAATGAACTGGTTTACCAAAATGAGTTTCATATGCTACATTGTAAACCTGTGATGTGTTTGTTTGTTTCTCTTTTAGAACACGGATAACATATTGGAGAAGAGGACCCCCTTATGCAATGGTAAAGGAAGTAATGCAGATAAGGTTCAAGATAGTGAGACATCCCTGTTGGTCTCCAAGAAAGCTGATAAAAACTATACTGAAGACACTAAGGCAACCCCAAAGTCCTGTCTTGATGTAGTGTTCGAGTTACTAGCTACTACTGCTGGCAGTAGCTCTTCGAACTCGCTGCATGAATCAGTTCAGCTTCTTGAGTCTCAACTTCAAGTTGAAATACATTGATCAGATGTTATGCGACATGAAGCCGAAGGACTGAGGAAGTCCATGCAGAATTCAGATGCATACTTTCTGGAGCAACAACTAGTGCTGGAGGATTTAAGCGCCAAACAAGAGAAAGTTAATAAGCTTTCTAAGCATCTTGCCAGCATTATGGGTACCCAGGATATTGTTTCTTGAGCTCTTCTGAAGTGGTTTCAGTTCTGGACTTGTTTTGTTGCGGCGTTTATTTGCACTAGTCGCCAACTTTGACAACCAGTGTATATGATATGCTGCTTTGTTCCCTATATTTGCACTGGTAGCGAACTTTGATGCCCTGTGGATGTAATATGTGTAATAGCCGTGATATTCTAGCATAAGTTGCTTGCTTATTTATTTCCTTGTTGTCCTGTTTATTTGTTTGCTTGTAGTTAGTATAGTTCTTTTTCCGCGGTTTGCCAGTGGCCGCAGTAACCTATTTTTTTAAACTAGGCCAGAATAACCATGTGCTACATATTTACTGTAGTTACCATGTGTCGGCGTTCTGGGAACGGGGGTCCCCAGACTTGCCTGCCTGCGGCCTGCGGCGTGGCTCAAAGGGGGGCCCAGCACGGCCCATCTTCACCAACACAAACTCAAGACCCTCGCGAGGGGCCAAGCCTCGCGGGGCGGATGACGCGGAGCTTCCTCAGGCACGGCCTCGTCAGGCTGGCTCATGAGGAGGCGGAGAGATCAAGGCGGGGTACCTCGCGAGGTGCCCATGATGCAAGCCATGACGACTCAGGGCGCCAGGCGGGTGCCAGCCCGCGCAGCGTCCTCCTTTCCTCTTTGGTGCAAAGGGGGCAAGCACAGCCGCGGAGTACCGAGGCATCAGGAAAAGGTTGCCATTTCGGTGCAAGACCAGGAGGACTATGAGACAGAGGTCACCATGGGGCCCAAGACGGTGTCATCACCAGAGCTTTGCGCAGGCGAAGACTACTTTTGTCAGGATAGCTGATACTTGCTGTCCCCTTTCAAATTAGCCCGCCATTGTTGGCTCCCTTCCCGCTCAATATTTGGGAAGAGGACCAGGGCCTCTATAAATAGGACTGGCCACCCACGTAGCAAAGGGTTCGGCTCAGTCTCCTCCAAGGGCTCGACAAGTAGAGAGGAACTAAGCAGAGAGAGAGAGATAGAGAAAGGTGGCTGAACTCCTCCTAGCAGTTCATCACCCCAGCCAAGAATAGACCCTCACGAGGCTGTTCTCCCTTGTATTGTTCATCATCATCAGCCCAAGAGGCAATCCACACACCACACACTGGAGTAGGGTATTACACCACAACGGTGGCCCGAACCAGTATAAACCCTGTGTCCCTTGTGTTGTTCTTTTCATAGCTTTGATCCCAACTTGGCGGAGGGGTGCAGGTAGGTAGGAGGCGAAATCTCCATGCGCACCCCAGTGTTCGAACCTCAAGGGTCTGCCGGAACCCGAAATCCGACATTTGGCGCGCCAGGTAGGGGTGCGCCGGAATTCGTCTTCCACCGCTCCGTGCCCCGTCGCGTCGTCATCACCGTGCCCGGCGACCAGGAGGGCAACCCAGACCCATGGGCTGAGTGGCCCGCCCGCGCAGAAACGCTCGCCTCGGGTGACCCCGTGCCCTAGGAAGCTCGTGGTCCGCAGGGCGCTGCGGGCCGCGGGCGACGCGGACAGGCTTCGACAACTCTTACACCGCAGCAGGCGCGGTCGGCAGCAAGGGCCTCCAATCACACCGCGACCATGACACCGTACACCCGCTGGGAGCAGGCGAACTCGAGAGCCGCACTCACGGTGGCCCGAGAGCTGCTGCAGTGCAGACTGCTGGAGGGCGGCCACGACGTGCTGCTGGAGCAAGTGGCAGAGCTCCTGGGCTTCGCCGCCTCAGGGGCTCACCCCTTCTCCACCCAGCTCCCATCTCAAGCCCAGGGCGACCCACATGGGGGCCCCGCGCGCGCCCGCGGGCTCCAGGGCTACTCCGACGCCAGCGAAGCTATCAGCGCCGGACCGGCGGCGGCGCTACCCCCGCCCCCGGTCCGTGAAGAAGAAGGACTCAACGCGACCCGTGGCCCCAGTGGGCGGCCGCGCTGCCACCCCACGGTGGGTGCGTCAGGCAGGACCGCGTGGCATGCGGGGCATTACGGCGTGGCATTCGGGATGACGGCACCGGAGGAATACGTGCCCCTCATGATGGACCAAGGACACCCTCACGAGAACGGACAAGGCTCGCTCCTCAGCCCAAGCTGGGGGGACGAGGCACTAGAAGCTGAGCCTTTCCATTAGCCCCGGGACGGTCCCACTGGCCACGCTGGAGGCCATGGTTATCGGGTACCGCTAATTCTTCAAGAGCAGGTATACGCTAACCATGGATCGCAGGAGGTGCAGGTCGCCGCAGCGAGTAGCTGCCCCGCTCCCACAGTCTCCTACCCCTCGGGAGGAGGGCGTAGGGGGCTGCAGGAGAGAGGCAGGGATCCGACATCGCCACCGCGGCGTTCGGAGCAAGGCATTCTCAGGAGGTAGGCCCTCCGCTGGGGAGGTGCCCCAGGGCCTGCCCCCGGCGGACGACCCGTGGTCGTCGGGGGAACCGCTGGCGACCACTCTACCCCATCGGGCGGCGTCCTGGTTTCCGGTCGTTGCTGATGGCACTAGAGTGTGGCGCAAGGCGGGGCCCTCATCTGGCGATATGAAGCAAGGCTAGTACCTATGAAGAAGGCCCAGTGCCCGTGAAGCTCGCCGCCCCGTGACATTCTCACGTAATAATGAGTGGGGCTGTACACGCCCCGGAGTCGCAGGGGTGCCGGCCTCAGGCCCTGGGGCTCCCTCCCACGCACAGTGGCAGCACTTAGCTCCGCGCTGGTGAGAAGACGTCCAAGACTAGACTAGGTGCCGGACGCGGCCTTTTGTTTGCTTTTGTTGCTCTTCCCTTTGGTTGCCGCTTTCCCCCGCTGGATTCGAATTTGAGATTTACGTGTGTTCGGGGAAGGGGTGCTTAGTCTCGTTCGAGCAATTTCTCGCGTTTCGGTTACCACTTCGCCTCAGCTGCCTCCCCTCGTGAGCCCCTCGCGAGCCGGGTCAGGCCTAGCTTGCGCGCAGCCCAGACTGCCGCCGCCGCGTCCTCTCAGGAGGGCGTCTTACTGCAGGTCCAACGGATTCAATCGGGAAACACTCTGGGATCCACAGCCTAATGCGAGCAGCCCCAAGGCCAGCACGGGACAAAGGTAAATTAGCCGACCAGTGCGTTGCTTAAGCTAACCACTTGGCGCGGGCGCATGGGCAATGTAGCTCCTACTGATACGATAAACACAAGTTTTACATGAGGGGCTCCCCCTCCAAAATGCTCTCACAGCTATCAGGCCAAAACCTGAGTTCTATTCATACAGGGTAAGCAGGAACGATGCACAATCAGTTGGATGAATCTCCCAATGCGTCCTCAGGAGCGCCATCGGGGCCGTTGCTGGCATCGCTAAACTCGCCACCGCTGCCCGCGTTGCCACCAGCGGCGTCAGGGCCGCCCATCACGCCGCCCTCGTCGGCCGCCACGATCGCGTCGTCGTTGTCCGAGGCAAAGGCCCTGATAAGAGCCTCCACATGGTCTTCCACCCAGTGTGCCAGCTCACCTCGGACGGCCTGGGGGACTGGGGCGATGGCGGCATCGAAATCGAAGTGGGGATCCATGCTCCGGAGATGGCTGAAGACACGAGAAAAGGCACGCCTGAGCAGTGCGCGGCTCCTCTCCTCCACCAACCTGTCAGCCCTGATCGACCGCGCCTCCAGCTGCGTCACCACGTCAGTAAAGAATTGAAGATTGCCCGCGTAGTTAACCGCGTGCGGCTCGCCGACGGTCTCCTCGCAGATGTTGCCCAAGGCCGCGTTGGCCCTCTCTCGGAGTGTGGTTAGCATGGGGCCGTGCTCATGCTCCAGGAGCCGCCGCTGACGTATCTCGTCCGCGTTCTGGCGTGCGACGGCCTCAGCCTCCTCCACCCGCTGGCGAAGAAGGAGCACCTCAGCCTGGGAGGTGGTTAGCCCACCTTGCGCCACCTCAAGGGCGGCCCGGGAAGCATCGGCCCGCCGCGTCACCTCCTCCAGCTTGGCCCTCAGGGCAGCAGTCCTGCCTTCGGCTTCGGCCCGGATCAACCCCAGCTTCTCCTCGAACTCGTGCTCGAGGTTCAAATGCGCCATCGCCACCCGACGTCCGACCTCCTCGAGGACACGGGCTTCCTGTGCAGCGACATCGTCCTCCTCCTGCGTCACCGAGCGCTCCCTCGTCTCCAGACGCTCGTACTCGCAGGCACGTTCGGCGGCTTCTAGCGTCAGCGCCTCCTCACGCTTCTGGAGCTCCCCCGAGTCGCCGGAGGCCACCCTCGTCGACGCGAGGGCTGCCTCGCGCAGCTCCACCTGCTCCTCCAGCGAGTGGCACTAGGTCAGGAGCTCCCGAGCCTGCTCCTCTACAGCCGTCCGCCGCCGGTCAGCCTCCCGAGCTTCCTCAGCAGCCCGAGACCGGGCCTCCCGAGAGGCCACCAACGACGCCTTGGCCTCTGCTTCATCAAGGTCGCGATGATGGCGCGCAAGGGCGATGGCGCCCTCTAGCTCGCGCCTCTCTGCATCCAGGCGCAGGCCCTCGGCCTCAAGGCGCGCGTCTTCATCAGCAAGCTCCTCACCAAGCAGGCTCACTGCGTCAGTCGCCTTTCGAAGGAATCCTTGGTGGAGAGCGCGACGCTCCCGAGCACGCTCAAGCATGTCTTCCACACCATCATCTGGCCCAAGCAAGCGCCGGGGGCTGCAGGTCAGCGCTCCCCCTCCGCGCCCCTCCGCGCTGGGGGCTGGGGGCTGGCACCCTCGCGACGGTCGGGCACACCGCGTCAGAAGCCCGGCCTGGGGCCAGCCCGACCTCAGGAGGAGAGCGTAGGAAGCGCCTCAGCCAATCGCAATCCACGACGAGGCGAGAAGCCCATGGCAGGTTGGCTATGCCACGAGAAGGCTCGCGAAGGAGGATCGCGAGGTGCGCGGGACCATCATACGCCTCGGGATGGTTCGCCTCTTCGATCGCCCTCGCCACAAGGGCTCCGCTGCTTGGGGCGCTCGAGGACGGTGGAGAGGGCAAAGCCAAAGGGGATGGCTCCTCAGCCGTCTCAGCAAGCTCGGCTGGAAGGGGCCTGCGGAGCAAGGGTCAGTAAGAGCAATGGGAGGATCAGGAGCAGGGAAAGGAGAAGGCTTACTCATCAGTGGCGAAGTACTTTCTGCACTTCAGCAGGCGACAAGGGTAACCGTCGCCCAGGGCCTCCCTTCTCTTCCGGAGAGCCCCAAAGTCCATGCGGAAGAGGCCTAAGAGTCGGGCGCAGGGATCGACCTGTGACGAAGATGGAGCGTCAAGACGATCAGCGTCAGGGGCGCCTGCCTGATGTGCGCCGCCAATCACCTCCCCAAGACAAGCAGCTGGAGCCTCAGGGGCCCCAGTCGCAGGCGCAGAGGGAAGCTGTTTGTCACCCTCAGCCTCAGCGGTACGGGCCCCGATAACTGCTTCCTCATGAGCCTCGCCCGGTGCCGTCACCATGCTGGGAGCCCCCTCGGCCTCTGGCGCCTCATACCTCCCTGCTCCGCCACTCGAGGACGAGTCGCCTTGGCCGACTGGAAGGGCAGTCACCACCACTGGATTCTCGCGAGACCCCTGAAGGCCGGCGGGGCGCAGCCCCCACTCATCAAAGGCAGGCATCTTCTTCACAAAGTCGACCCTGCTCTGGCGGAGGTACAGCAAGGCCCCTCCCTGCCGGACGGTGCCGGGGTTGGGGTCCCCAGCCAGGGTCAAGAGCGCCGTCTTCAGCACCTCAAGAGCCAGGTCCTCTTCCTGGAGCCTCATACTATCCTTGCGCCCACGGAAGGCCCACATCCGGCTAGAGTGGCGTTGAAGAGGAGCAACGCGGCATAGCAGGAACTCCTTCACCACCTTGGGCGCGGTCACGCCAAGCGACCTTAAGAGCGCGAAGCGGCGCCAGACAAAGACGAGCCGGGGGCTCTCAAGCACCACCTGGCGCCAGCCCGAATTGGGAACAGCAGGCGAGGTCGGCTTCGTTAGCAGGGGCTGGGCACCCCTGCGTCCAGATACAGCCACCTCTCGCGGAACCCAACCGCATGCAGGGGGAGCTTGAAGTCAATCCCAGAGGCGGCAGTCTCTGGCGCGGCAACGAAGCTTACGCACGCCCAGCATTGGGTAGGGTCGACAAGATGCAGCGAGAAGACGTGGCGCAGCAAGGCAACCGAAGGAGGGATGCCCACCATGGATTCGCAGACGAAGGCAAAGACCGAAAGGAGGGTGATGGATCCAGGACTCAGATGCAGCATGTGGATCTGATAGTGAGAGAGCACGGCATTGAAGAAATCAGAAAAGGGGGGAACCATACCTGCCCACAGGGCGTCAGCGAAATATGGGACCTCGGTAACTAACCTGCCGATGGAGAAGTGGGACGCGGGCCAGGCCGTCGTTCTCCCACATTCATTGAAGATGGTGGCCAGAGCCAAGCTGACCTTACCCAAACCCTCGGCGGGGGCCGCCAACGGCGGCAGGCGAGGCGGAGACACGGGATTCTTCCCTCTTCCCTTCTTCGTCGGGGCCATGGTGATAGGAAAAGAGGGGGGGAGGATTCGAGATTGAATTGAAAACAGAAACCAGGGCTCGAGCGGAGGAAGGACGGGAAGCGCTCGAGCGATAAAAGGGGAACGGCTGTGTACGACTACGGGTCCGCCTAGCAAGGCGCAAGATAAGGAGGGCGTGGGGGAACAGTGCCGCCCACGTCCAATCAACTGCCACGCGGCGCCTAAGGCCGCAGGCTGTTAGGGCCCGCGGCGCTTCGCTCTTGCCCTTCTGCCTCCCTGCACGGCCAAGTCCGGGCGCGCCTTGGGCTCCGGGGCTACTGTCGGCGTTCTGGGAACGGGGGTCCCCAGACTTGCCAGCCTGCGGCCTGCGGTGTGGCTCAAAGGGGGGCCCAGCACAGCCCATCTTCACCAACACAAACTCAAGACCCTCGCGAGGGGCCAAGCCTCGCGGGGCGGACGACGCGGAGCTTCCTCAGGCACAGCCTCGTCAGGCTGGCTCACGAGGAGGCGGAGAGATCAAGGCGGGGTACCTCGCGAGGTGCCCGTGACGCAAGCCATGACGACTCAGGGCGCCAGGCGGGTGCCAGCCCGCGCAGCGTCCTCCTTTCCTCTTTGGTGCAAAGGGGGCAAGCGCAGCCGCGGAGTACCGAGGCATCAGGCAAAGGTTGCCATTTCGGTGCAACGAAACCAAGACCAGGAGGACTACGAGACGGAGGTCACCATGGGGCCCAAGACGGCGTCATCACCAGAGCTTTGCGCAGGCGAAGACTACTTTTGTCAGGATAGCTGATACTTGCTATCCCCTTTCAAATTAGCCCGCCATTGTTGGCTCCCTTCCCACTCAATATTTGGGAACAGACCAGGGCCTCTATAAATAGGACCGGCCACCCACGTAGCAAAGGGTTCGGCTCAGTCTCCTCCAAGGGCTCGACAAGTAGAGAGGAAGTAAGCAGAGAGAGAGAGAGATAGAGAAAGGTGGCTGAACTCCTCCCAGCAGTTCATCGCCCCAGCCAAGAACAGACCCTCGCGAGGCTGTTCTCCCTTGTATTGTTCATCATCATCAGCCCAAGAGGCAATCCACACACCACACACTAGAGTAGGGTATTACACCACAACGGTGGCCCGAACTAGTATAAAACATGTGTCCCTTGTGTTGTTCTTTTCATAGCTTCGATCCCAGCTCGGCGGAGGGGTGCAGGTAGGTAGGAGGTGAAATCTCCACGCGCACCCCAGTGTTTGAACCTCAAGGGTCTGTCGGAACCCAAAATCCAACACCATGGGCCTCCTACGGGCCGTAGAAACAATGGGCCTTCTTAGGGCCGTAGAAAGAATGGGCCTTCTACGGGTCGTAGCATCAATGGGCCTTCTACGGGTGATGACCCACAAGTGTAGGGGATCTATCGTAGCCTTTTCGATAAGTAAGATGTCGAACCCAACGAGGATAAGAAGGAAATCATAAGCGGTTTTCAGCAAGGTATTCTCTGCAAGCACTGAAATTATCGGTAACAAATAGTTTTGTGATAAGGTAATTTGTAACGGGTAGCAAGTAATAAAAGTAAATAAGGTGCAGCAAGATGGCCCAATCCTTTTTGTAGCAAAGGACAAGCCTGGACAAACTCTTATATAATCTCACGAGGACACATGGGAATTATCGTCAAGCTAGTTTTCATCGCGCTCATATGATTCGCGTTTGATACTTTGATAATTTGATATGTGGGTGGACCGGTGCTTGGGTACTATCCTTACTTGGACAAGCATCCCACTAATGATTAACCCCTATTGCAAGCATCCGCAACTAAAACAGAAGTATTAAGGTAAACCTAACCATAGCATGAAACATATGGATCCAAATCAGCCCCTTACGAAGTAACGCATAAACTAGGGTTTAAGCTTCTGTCACTCTAGCAACCCATCATCTACTTATTACTTACCAATGCCCTACTCTAGGCCCAAAAAATGGTGAAGCATCATGTAGTCGACGTTCAGATGACACCACTAGAGGAAACACAACATACATCTCATCAAAATATCGAACGAATACCAAATTCACATGACTACTTATAGCAAGACTTCTCCCATGTACTAAGGAACAAACGTAACTACTCAAAAATCATATTCATGTTCATAATCAGAGGGGTATTAATATGCATAATGGATCTGAACATATGATCTTCCACCAAGTAAACCAACTAGCATCAACTACAAGGAGTAATCAACACTACTAGCAACCCACAGGTACCAATCAGAGGTTTTGGGACAAAGATTGAATAAAAGAGATGAACTAGCATTTGAGATGAGATGGTGCTGGTGAAGATGTTGATGGATATTGACCCCCTCCTGATGAGAGGATCATTGGTGATGCCGATGGTGATGATTTCCCCCTCCCGGAGGGAAGTTTCCCCGGTAGAACAGCTCCACCGAAGCCCTAGATTGGTTCTGCCAAGGTTCCGCCTCGTGGCGGCGGAGTTTCGTCCCGTGAGCTTGCTTATGATTTTTTCCTCGATCAAAGACTCCATGTACCCAAAGATGGGCATTAGAGAGCCACCAGGGGGCCCACGAGGTAAGGGCGTGCCTAGGGGGGTAGGGAGCGCCCCCACCCTCGTGGACGGTGGGTGGGCACCTCTGGTACTTCTTTCGCCCAATATTTTTATATATTCTGAAAATAATTCCCGTGGAGTTTCAAGACTTCTAATAATAAGCCATACATATTTAGAGAGCAATTTTTATTGCTTGCAATGATGACAACTTACTTGAAGGATCTTACTCAATCCATAGGTAGATATGGTGGACTCTCATGGGAAAACTGGGTTTAAGGATATTTGGAAGTACAAGTAGTATATGTACTTGGTGCAAAGAAATTGGCTAGCATGAGAGGGAAAGGCAAGCTCAACATGTTGGATGATCCATGACAATATAATTTATCTCAGATGTAAGAAAACATAACCCATTATGTTGTCTTCCTTGTCCAACGTCAACTCTTTAGCATGTCATATTTTAATGAGTGCTCACAATCATAAAAGATGTCCAAGATACTACATTTATATGTGTAAACCTCCATTTCTTTATTACTTCCTATTAATTGCAATGATGACCAAAACTATGTTTGTCAACTCTCAACAACTTTTATTCATCACACTCTTTATATGTGAAGTCATTACTCTCCATAAGATCCATATGATATCTTTATTTCTTTTTATTTTTTCTCTTTTATTTTATTCCCTCAGGATCATAGCAAGATAAGCAAGCCCTTGACTCAACACTAATCTTTATTATATATATAGCTCACGTACTCGATTACATAGAAGGATCATAAAGCAAAACTAAAAAGTAGATCATACTAAAACTTTATTCTACTAGATCAAGATATTACCAAAAGGATCGAACTAAGAAAAAGGGTAAAGATAAAAGTGATGGTGATACGATACCAGGGCACTCCCCCAAGCTTGGCAGTTTCCAAGGGGAGTGCCCATACCCATGTGTTTATGTCTCCTTCCTAGGAGGTGGTCCTGATGGAGTTGTTGATGATGTAGGCTTGTCGTCCATCTTCCAAGGCATAGGCTCACCATCATAGAAGGATGATCGAGTCTCTGGGATCCTCAAATCTGTAGCCAAACTCATCCTCTTGAATCTATATTCATACTCATAGTTTTGCTTTTGCAGGTCATAGCTCTGGGCTTGGAGACGCTCGATTTTCTCATGAAGCTTGAAGATGGCCTCCCCAATGTTCTTGTCATCCAGCTTGTGGTTGTTGGTGAACTCCATGATCATTATATGATTGGAGTCGAATCCACATTCCACCATCTCCTGGCACTTGAAAACTTGTTGCTCCAATGCCTTGAACCTTGTCTCCATGCTTCCGATCCTCCTTGGTCCCTCAACATCGCGGATCTGCAGCAACCCCTCACGCATATCAATGGTTTGAGGGTGTTGCAGCACCTCCGCGAGGTAGGGGTTGATGACCTTCTCGAAGAACTTGTCCTTGGGGGGGCACTTGAAGGTGCCAGGGCGATCAAGATCTGTCAAAAAAACAGCTCGAAACAAAGACAGAAGATATTTGCGTGATACGGTGGTGAAAAACTTCGGGAGATTATATAATGATTTTTTACCAAACAAAAGAAGTATCGTGCAAGAAAACGGAGTCCAGGGGGCACACGAGGTGCCCACGAGGCAGGGGGCACAGGAAGGGGGAAGGGCGCGCCGTCCACCCTCGTGGACGCCTCGTGTCCTTCCCGGACTACTTCTTATTTTACTATTTTCTTAAATATTCCAAAACGGAGAAAAATTGCCATCAGAACTGTTTTGGAGTCAGTTTACTTACCGTACCACATACCTATTCCTTTTCGGAGTCTGAAACAATCTGGAAAGTGTCCCTTATGTATTCCTCCGGGGTTACGGTTTCATTAACATTGGTTTCAACATTTATGTGATTACCTGAGATATAATGTTTGATTCTTTGACTGTTCACCACACTCGGATTTGTGCCTTCGAAGTTTTTGATTTTTATGGCACCGGAACGATAGACCT
The DNA here is from genome assembly GCF_003073215.2 of Triticum urartu. Classification (NCBI taxonomy): domain Eukaryota; kingdom Viridiplantae; phylum Streptophyta; class Magnoliopsida; order Poales; family Poaceae; genus Triticum; species Triticum urartu. The sequence continues at coordinate 237,828,121 of NC_053027.1, read as the reverse complement.
CCTCGATGTCGTAAGGACCTTCCCATTTAGAGAGGAGTTTGCCTGCAAAAAATCTTAAACGAGAGTTGTATAGCAATACATAATCACCTACATTAAACTCACGTTTTTTTATCCTTTTATCATGCCATATTTTAACTTTTTCTTTAAACAGTTTGGCATTCTCATAGGCCTAGGTTCTCCATTCATCAAGTGAGCTAATGTCAAAAAGCCTCTTCTCACCGGCAAGTTTGAATTCATAGTTGAGCTCTTTAATGGCCCAATATGCCTTATGTTCTAGTTCAAGAAGTAAGTGACATGCTTTACCATAAACCATTTTATACGGAGACATACCCATAGGATTTTTATATGCAGTTCTATAAGCCCATAATGCATCATCAAGTTTCTTGGACCAATTCTTTCTAGATCTATTAACAGTCTTTTGCAAAATTAATTTAAGCTCTCTATTACTGAATTCTACTTGGCCACTAGACTGTGGATGATATGGGGATGCAATTCTATGATTGACATCATACTTAGCAAGCATTTTATGAAAAGCACCATGAATAAAATGTGAACCACCATTAGTCATTAAGTATATAGGGACTCCAAACCTCGGAAAAATAACTTCTTTAAGCATCTTAATAGAGGTGTTATGATCAGCACTACTAATTGGAATAGCTTCTACCCACCTAGTAACGTAATCAACAGCATCTAAAATATGTGTATACCCATTAGAGGAAGGAAACGGTCCCAATCAAAGCCACAAACATCAAATGGTTCAATAACAAGTGAATAAATCATAGGCATTTCTTGATGTCTACAAATATTACCAATTCTTTGACATTCATCACAGGACAGGACAAACTTACGGGCATCCTTGAAGAGAGTAGGCCAATAAAAACCGGATTGAAATACCTTATGTGAAGTTCTATCTCCAGGTTGTATAATCTATAAGGCTCGGAGGGACACTTTCAAACGTCTCCGTTGTATCTATAATTTTTTATTGTTTCATGCCAATATTCTACAACTTTCATATACTTTTGGCAACTTTTTATATTATTTTTGGGACTAACATATTGATCCAGTGCCTAGTGCTAGTTCATGTTTTTTGCATGTTTTATGTTTCGCATAATATCCATATCAAACGGAGTCCAAACGGGACAAAGACGAACGGAGCTTATTTTTGGAATATTTGGAAAATCTGGGAGAAAGATCAATGTGAAACGGTGTCCGAGGTGGGCACGAGGCAGGGGGGGCGCACCCCACCCCCCTGGGCGCGCCCCTGACCCTCGTGGTCCACCCGTAAGGTGGTTGATGCCCTTCTTTGGCCGCAAGAAAGCTAATTTTTGGTAAAAAAATCATGGCGAAGGTTTCGGTCCAATCGGAGTTACGGATCTCCATATATATACGAAACGGTGAAAGGGCATCACCACAAAACGTAGAAAGAGAGAGAGACAGAGAGACAGATCCAATCTCGGAGGGGCTCTCGCCCCTCCCATTCCATGGAGGCCAAGGACCAGAGGGGAAACCCATCTCCCATCTAGGGAGGGTCAAGGAAGAAGAAGACGAAGGGGCCCCCTCTCCCCTTCTCTTCCGGTGGCGTCGGAACGCTGTCGTGACCATCATCATCATCACCGCGATCTACACCAACATCTCCATCACCTTACCCCCTCTATCTACAGCGGTCCACTCTCCCGCAACCCGTTGTACCCTCTACTTGAACATGGTGCTTTATGCTTCATATTATCATCCAATGATGTGTTGCCATCCTATGATGTCTGAGTAGACTTTCGTTACCCTATCGGTGGTTGATGAATTGCTATGATTGATTTAATTTGCTTGTGGTTATGTTGTTGTCCTTTGGTGCCCATCATTTGAGTGCACGCGTGGATCACACCATAGGGTTAGTTGTAGTTGATACGACTATGTATTGGAGGGCAAGAGTGACAGAAGCTTCAACCTAGCATAGAAATTGATGCATACGGGATTGAAGGGGGACCAATATATCTTAATGCTATGGTTGGGTTTTACCTTAATGAACGTTAGTAGTTGCGGATGCCTACTAATAGTTCCAATCATAAGTGCATAGAATTCCAAGTCAGGGATGACATGCTAGCAGTGGCCTCTCCCACATAATACTTGCTAACGGTCTAGTAAAGTAGTCAATTGCTTAGGGACAATTTCGCAACTCTTACCACCACTTCTCCACACTCGCTATATTTACTTTATTGCTTCTTTACTTACAATATCCCTTAGCTTTTATTTACGTGCTCTTTATTATCTTGCAAACCTATCCAACAACACCTACAAAGTACTTCTAGTTTCATACTTGTTCTAGGTAAAGCGAACATCAAGGGTGCGTAGAGTTGTACCGGTGGTCGATAGAACTTGAGGGAATATTTGTTCTTCCTTTAGCTCCTCGTTGGGTTCGACGCTCTTACTTATAGAAAACTGTTGCGATCCCCTATACTAGTGGGTTATCACAATTGAGTAGGATCTGTTCCTGTTCATGCTCAGGTACACAACGTATAATAACACCATCCACTCCTTCTTTATAAAGATGTGTGTCATCCCAGAAGTAATGTCTTAAATCATAGAAGAACTTTTTCTTTTGCTGGTATGTGAAACTAGGTGGTATAAATTTAGCAACAATATGATTAGCATAATCAGCATACCATGGAGCAGTACGAGAAGCATTTATGACAGCTAATTGTTCATCAGGAAAGCTATCATCAATAGGTAGTGGGTCATCAAGAACATTCTCTAACCTAGACAAGTTGTCTGCAACGGGGTTCTCAGCTCCCTTTCTATCAATAATATGCAAATCAAATTCATGTAGCAAGAGAACTCATCTAATAAGTCTAGGTTTAGCATCTTTCTTTTCCATAAGATATTTAATAGCAACATGATCAGTGTGAACAGTTACTTTAGAATCAACTATATAAGGTCTGAACTTATCACAAGCAAATAGAACTGCTAAATATTATTTTTTCAGTAGTAGCATAATTTCTTTGAGCACTGTCTAGAGTTTTACTATCAAATTGAATAACATTTAATTTCTTATCAACTCTTTGTCCTAGAACAGCCCCTACATCATAATCACTAGAATCACACATAATTTAAAATGGTAAATTCCAATCAGGAGGCTGAACAATACATGTACAAATCAAATCTTTCTTAAGTATTTCAAATGCTTCTACACGGTCATCATCAAAGACAAAAGGAACATCTTTTTGTAAGAGATTAGTCAGAGCCTGAGAAATTTTAGAAAAGTCCTTAATGAACCTCCTATAAAAACCGGCATGACCAAGGAAACTTCTTATACCTTTAATGTCCTTGGGACACGACATCTTTTCAATAGCATCAACTTTAGCTTTATCAACTTCAATACCTCTTTTAGAAATTTTATGCCCCAAAACAATACCTTCATTAACGATAAAGTGGCACTTCTCCCAATTCAAGACAAGAATAGTTTCTTCACATCTCTGCAAAACTCGATCAAGGTTGCTTAAGCAATCATTAAAACAAGTCTCATAAACGGAGAAAGCATCCATGAATACCTCAACAATCTTTTCACAAAAGTCAGAGAATATAGCAGTCATGCATATTTGAAAGGTACCAGGAGCATTACATAAACCAAAAGGCATACGTCTATAAGCAAAGGTACCGAAAGGGTAAGTAAAAGTTGTCTTTTCTTGATCCTCTTTTGACACAGGTATTTGAGAGAAACCAGAATAACCATCTAGAAAGCAGAAATGTGTATGCTTGGATAATCTTTCTAGCATTTGATCAATAAAAGGTAAAGGGTAATGATCCTTTTTGGTAGCTTTATTTAATTTGCAGAAATCAATTGCCATTCTATAACGTGTAACAATTCTTTGTGGGATCAATTCATCTTCATCATTAGGAACAATAGTGATACCTCCCCTCTTAGGGACACAATGGACAGGGCATACCGACTGAATATCAGCAACGGGATAAATTATACCTACCTACAGAAGCTTTAGTATTTCTTTTCTTACCACTTCTTTCATCTTAGGATTTAACCATCGTTGGTGGTCAACAACCGGTTTCGCGTCTTTCTCCAATTTTATTTTGTGCTGGCATAGAGTGGGACTAATGCCCTTAAGATCATCAAGAGTATATCCAATAGCAGCACGGTGCTTCTTCAGAGTTTTCAATAATTTATTTTCTTCATGCTTTGAAAGGTTAGCACTAATAATAACAGGATATATCTGTTTCTCATCAAGATAAGCATATTTGAGAGTATCAGGTAAAGGTTTAAGCTCAAACACGGGATCACCCTTGGGTGGAGGAGGATCCCCTAGGATTTCAACAGGCAAGTTGTGTTTCAAAATAGGTCCCTGTTTAAAGAATACTTCATCTATTTCCCTTCTTTCCTTCATAAACATATCATTTTCATGGTCTAGCAAATATTATTCTAAAGGATCACTAGGAGGCACGACAATAGAAGCAAGACCAATAATTTCATCCTTACTGGGCAATTCTTTATCATGGGGTTGTCTATGAAATTTAGCAAAATTAAATTCATGAGACATATCCCCTAAACCAATAGAAACAATATCTTTATTGCAATCTATCTTAGCGTTAACAATATTCAAGAAGGGTCTACCAAATATAATGGGACAAAAGTTATCTTGTGGGGAACCAAGAACAAGAAAATCAGTAGGATATTTAACTTTCCCACACAAGACTTCAACATCTCTAACAATCCCAACTAGTGAAATAGTGTCTCCATTGGCAAGTTTAATAGTAACACCAATTTCCTCTATCTCAGCAGGTGCAATATCATGCATAGTTTCTTTATATAAGGAATGAGCTATTGCACTTGCACTAGCACCCATATCACATAAACCATGATAGCAATGATCTCCTATTTTAACAGAAATAACAGGCATGCCTGCAACAGGTCTGTGTTTATTTTTAGTATCAGGTCTAGCAATTCTAATAGCCTCATCACATAAGTAAATAACATGCCCATCAACATTATCTGCCAAGAGATCTTTAACCATAGCAACACTAGGTTCAACTTTAATTTGCTCAGGGGGTTTGGGTGTCTTAATATTACTTTTGTTGACCACAGTTGAAGCTTTAGCATCATCCTTTATTCTAACAGGGAAAGGTGGTTTCTCAATATAAGCAGTAGGAACAACATGATCATTATAAGTGATAGTCTTTTCTTCAACTTTAATAGGTGCAACTACTTTTACTTCAATGGGAGGATTATATTTAAACCACTTCTCCTTAGGGAGATCAACATGACTAGCAAAGGATTCACATAGAGAAGCTACTATCTCAGAGTCAAGTCCATATTTAGTGCTAAATTCACGGAAAGCATCGTTATCCATAAAAGATTTAACACAATCAAACTTACGTGTTATACCTAACTCCTTACCTTCTCGAGATCCCAATCTTCAGAGTTGAGTTTAATTCTTTCCAATAAATACCATTTGAATTCAATAGTCTTCATCATAAAAGATCCAGCACAAGAAGTATCGAGCATGGAGCGATTACTAAGAGAAAGCCGAGAATAATTTTTTTGAATAATCATTTCTTTTGAGAGCTCATGATTGGGGAATGAATATAACATTGACTTAAGCCTCCCCCAAGCTTGCGCGATACATTCTCCTTCATGAGGCCAAAAATTATATATATATATATATAATTACGATCACGATGAGCAAGATGCATAGGATAAAACTTCTAATGAAATTCCAATTTCAATTGGTTGTAGTTCCATGATCCCATATCATCACATAGCCTAAACCTTGTCAATGCCTCTCCCTTCAAAGATAAAGGGAATACATTCTTCTTGATAACATCCTCGGGCATACCTGCTAGCTTAAATAATCCACAAACTTCATCCACATAGATTAGGTGCAAATCGGGATGTAATGTTCCATCACCTGTGAAAGGATTAGCTAGCAGTTTCTCTATCATACCCAAAGGAATTTCAAAGTAAACATTTTTAGTAGATTCATTAGGTTGAGGAGCAACTCTTTGCTCTACTGGTCATGGTGAAGATACCCCGAACAAGCCCCTCAAAGGATTATGTCCATAGTAACAAGTGACAGTAAATTTCAGCACACTATATAAATCTTTCCTTACCAAATTCCACCTACCAAAGGCTCTTCACTCCCCGGCAATGGTGCCAGAAAAGAGTCTTGATGACCCACAAGTGTGGGGGGTCTATCGCAGCCTTTTCGATAAGTAAGAGTGTCGAACCCAACGAGGAGCAGAAGGAAATGATAAGCGGTTTTCAGCAAGGTATTCTCTGCAAGCACTGAAATTGTCGGTAACAAATAGTTTTGTGATAAGGTAATTTGTAACGGGTAGCAAGTAATAAAAGTAAATAAGGTGCAGCAATATGGCCCAATCCTTTTTGTAGAAAAGGAAAATCCTGTACAAACTCTTATATAAAGGAAAGCGCTCCCGAGGACACATTGGAATTATCGTCAAGCTAGTTTTCATCACGCTCATATGATTCGCGTTCGGTACTTTGATAATTTGATATGTGGGTGGACCGGTGCTTGGGTACTGTCCTTACTTGGACAAGAATCCCACTTATGATTAACCCCTATTGCAAGCATCCGCAACTACAACAGAAGTATTAAGGTAAACCTAACCATAGCATGAAACATATGGATCCAAATCAGCCCCTTACGAAGAAACACATAAATAGGGTTTAAGCTTCTGTCACTCTAGCAACCCATCATCTACCTATTACTTCCTAATGCCCTCCTCTAGGCCCAGACAATGATGAAGTGTCATGTAGTCGACGTTCACATGACACCACTAGAGGAAAGACAACATACATCTCATCAAAATATCGAACGAATACCAAATTCACATGACTACTTATAGCAAAACTTCTCCCATGTCCTAAGGAACAAACGTAACTACTCACAAATCATATTCATGTTCATAATCAGAGGGGTACTAATATGCATAATGGATCTGAACATATGATCTTCCACCAAGTAAACCAACTAGCATCAACTACAAGGAGTAATCGACACTAGTAGCAACCCACAGGTACCAATCAGAGGTTTTGGGACAAAGATTGAATACAAGAGACGAACTAGGGTTTGAGATGACATGGCGTTGGTGAAGATGTTGATGGAGATTGACCCCCTCCCGATGAGAGGATCGTTGGTGATGACGATGGTGATGATTTCCCCCTCTCGGAGGGAAGTTTCCCTGGCAAAATAGCTCCGCCTAAGCCCTAGATTGGTTCCGCCAAGGTTCCGCCTCGTGGCGGCGGTGCTTCGCCCCGTGAGCTTGCTTATGATTTTTTCCTCGATGAAAGACTCCATATAGCCAAATATGGGCAATAGAGAGCCACCAGGGGGCCCACGAGGCAGGAGGCGCGCCTAGGGGGGTTGGGCGCGCCCCCACCCTCGTGGACGGTGGGTGGCCCCCCTCTGGTACTTCTTTTTCCCAATATTTTTTATATATTCTGAAAATAATTCACAGGAGTTTCGGCACTTTTGGAGATGCGCAGAATACGTCTCTAATATTTGCTCCTTTTCCATCCCAGAATTCCAGCTGTCGACATTCCCCCTCTTCATATAATCCCTATAAAAGAAGAGAGAAAAGGCATAAGTATTGTTACATAATGTGTAATAATAGCCCATAATGCAATAAATATTGATATAAAATCATGATTCAAAATGGACGTATCAACGGGACGTAGCATCAATGGGCCTTCTACGTGTCATACGATCGATAACAGACCGCATTATGGGTCGTAAATGGGCTAGATTTGGAATCGTCCATTCATGGGCCGACAATAACAGGCCGTCATTAATCGGCATTCATGGGCCGACAATAAAATGTCCCAATGGAGTAACGGGCCGCAAACGGGTCGATTGCAACCGCGGGCTGAATTTGGCTCACAGGTAGAAAAGGCCAATGACGGGCCATAAGCAACCGAATGCTGGAAATAAGCCCAGGAATAAATGGGCCCTAAGAAGGCCGAAAGATAACACAGGTTGGAAATGGTCCAATGGAATAATGGGCCGTTAATGGGTATAAAGAGGTACACTGTTCATTGCAGGCCACATTGACCATGGGCCATTAATGGGCCAAGAGTTACAAATGGTCTCGTATGGGCCGAAAGACATCATGGGCCGAAAGTAACAATAGGCTGGAATCATATTGGAAGGCCGAGATGAAGCTACTGGGCTTAATTCGGATAGGCCGTAACGGGCCGTGAGTTAGGGGGGGGGGCATAAATGGGGTATATACGAACAGGTCGTTAATAGGCTTTCCGTGGCCGGCCCGTTACCTTTTGACCAAGTCAAACGGGCCAGCCTTTTCACTGGAATGGGTCTCTATTGGGCCCTGCCACATGTCAACGTATCATAGGCGCCTGCTGTCCATTGAATGGATGACATCTGTCCCAACAGTGAGCCAACACGTGTTTCCTCCAGCCAATGAGAATTTTACATGTGGAAAATTCTCATTGGTCCGGGCTGTTAGCGGGTTATCGGATCCAAAACTAGACCTGGTAGCTTAACGGCGTCCCGTTATGGTGGATACCACGTGTCGGTTACCCTTGACGAAAGCACTTCCATGACGCGCGATTTATCGTCATGGAATTGGACACTTTCGTGATGATAATTTTCGTAATGTCATGGGACACTTCTACGAGAACACAGGTATGACTATCTTGATTCTGTCATAAATGTGTCATGGATGTACATGCATGACAGAAAACGTGACCTACTGTGACAAACACGTCTCATCACGGAAGTGTATTTTTTTGTAGTGAAAGTTGGTTGAAAAATCACATGAGTGTCCTTGGGTGAATTTGTAGGTCCCATGCAAGAAATGGGAATGAAATTCAAACATCTGGGCATCGTGGCTTGGCCGGAAAGATTGAGAAACTTGGTTTTTAATTCCTGTAAATCCAAAACATGCCAGAAAATCATGAAAGTTGGCATGGTGTCATGCCATAGCACCAACATGTTGTGGTAAATTTTTTGGCCGAATTGGGACAAGCTTTGGTGTAAGCTTCTTGCAAACCGGAGCTTCCCTCAAGAAGGCTCGTGGTTCGAAGTGGGAACGTGTGACCTCCATGTGCGAAAGGACATACGTACACTGCCTTCTCCCGCCTTAATTTTTTTACACAGGTAGATTATAACAAATAGAGGTATGGTGATAAAATTTGGAATTATTGCGGGTTCGTTTGGCCTTTTTATACATTAATTGAGTTTTGACGCATTTAGTGTGCATAATTCAAATTTGAACTACAAGCACATGCTCCAGTGCACCAAAGTTGGTTGAAAAATCACATGTGTGTCCTTGGGTGACTTTCTAGGTCACATGCAAGAAATGGGAATGAAATTCAAACATCTTGGCGTCGTGGCTCGGCCGAAAAGATTGATAAACTTGGTTTTTTAATTCATGTAAATCGAAAACACGCCTCAAAATCATGAAACTTGGCATGGTGTCATGACATGGCACCAACATGCTGCGGTAATTTTTTTGTCTGAATTGGGACAAAATTTCATGTAAGCCTCTTGCAAACCGGAGCTTCCCTCAAGAAGGCTCGTAGTACCGAGAGGGAACGTGTCACCTCCGTGTGAAACGACATATGTATACTGCCATCTTCGGCCTTAATTTTTTTACACAGGCATATTAGACCAAACAGAAGTATCGTGCTAAAATTTGGAATTATTCTGGGTTCGTTTGGCCTTTTTTATACATTAATTGAATTTCTGAGCATTTAATGTGCATAATTCAAATTTGAACTACAAGCACAAGCTCTAGTGCACCAAAGTTGGTAGAAAAATAACATGTGTGTCCTTGGGTGAATTTATAGGTCCCATGCAAGAAATGGGAATGAAATTCAAACATCTGGGCGTCGTGGCTCGGCCGGAAAGATTGAGAAACTAGGTTTTTTCAATTCCGTAAATCCAAAACACGCCTGAAAATCATGAAACTTGGCATGGTGTCATGACATGGCACCAACATGTTGTGGTAAATTTTTTTTCCGAACTGGGACAAGCTTTGGTGTAAGCTTCTTGCAAACCGGAGCTTCCCTCAAGAAGGCTCGTGGTTCCGAGAGGGAATGTGTCACCTCCGTGTGTGAAACGACATACGTACACTGCCTTCTCCCGCCTTAATATTTTTACAGAGGAAGATTACACCAAATAGAAGTATCGAGCTAAATTTTGGATTATTATTCCGGGTTCATTTGGCCTTTTTATACATTAATTGAGTTTTTATGCATTTAATGTGCATAATTCAAATTTGAACTACAAGCACATGCTCCAGTGGACCAAAGTTGGTTGAAAAATCACATGTGTGTCCTTGGGTGAATTTCTAGGTCCCATGCAAGAAATGGGAATGAAATTCAAACATCTGGGAGTCGTGGCTCGGCTGGAAAGATTGAGAAACCTGGTTTTTTAATTCCTATAAATCCAAAACAGGCCTGAAAATCATGAAACTTTGCATGGTGTCATGACATGGCACCAACATGTTGTGGTAATTCTTTTTCCGAATTGGGACAAGCTTTGGTGTAATCTTCTTGCAAACCGGAGCTTCCCTCAAGAAGGCTCATGGTTCCGATACGGAACATGTCACCTCCGTGTGTGAAACGACATACGTATGCTCCCTTCTCTCGCCATAATTTTTTTACACACGCTGATTAGACCGAATAGAAGTATCATGCTAAATTTTGGAATTATTCCAGGTTCATTTGGCCTTTTTTATACATTAATTGAGTTTCTGTGCATTTAATGTGCATAATTCAAATTTGAACTACAAGCACATGCTCCAGTGCACCAAAGTTGGTTGAAAAATGAGATGTGTGTCCTTGGGTGACTTTATAGGTCCCATGCAAGAAATGGGAATGAAATTCAAACATTTGGGAGTCGTGGCTCGGCTGGAAAGATTGAGAAACTTGGTTTTTTAATACCTATAAATCCAAAACATGCCTGAAAATCATGAAACTTGGCATGGTGTCATGACATAGCAGCAACATGCTGCGGTAAATTTTTTGGCCGAATTGGGACAAGCTTTGGTGTAAGCTTCTTGCAAGCTTCCCTCAAGAAGGCTCGTGGTTCTAAGAGGGAACGTGTCACCTCCATGTGCGAAAGGACAAACGCATTTAATGTGCATAATTCAAATTTGAACTACAAGCACATGCTCCAGTGCACCAAAGTTGGTTGAAAAATGAGATGTGTGTCCTTGGGTGACTTTATAGGTCCCATGCAAGAAATGGGAATGAAATTTAAACATCCGGGAGTCGTGGCTCGACCAAAAAGATTGAGAAACTTGGTTTTTTAATTCCTATATATCCAAAACACGCCTGAAAATCATGAAACTTGGCATGGTGTCATGACATAGCAGCAACATGCCGCGGTAATTTTGTTGGCCGAATTGGGACAAGCTTTGGTGTATGCTTCTCGCAAACCGGAGCTTCCCTCAAGAAGGCTCGTGGTTCCAGGAGGGAACGTGTCCCCTCCATGTGCGAAACGACAAATGCATTTAATGTGCATAATTCAAATTTGAACTACAAGCACGTGCTCCAGAGCACCAAAGTTGGTTGATAAATGAGATGTGTGTCCTTGGGTGACTTTATAGGTCCCATGCAAGAAATGGGAATGAAATTCAAACATCTGGGCGACGTGGCTCAGCCGGAAAGATTGAGAAACTTGGTTTTTGAATTCCTATAAATCCAAAAAAGCCTGAAAATCATGAAACTTGGCATGGTGTCATGACATGGCACCAACATGTTGCGGTAATTTTTTTGGCCGAATTGGGACGAGCTTTGGTGTAAGCTTCCTGCAAACCGGAGCTTCCCTCAAGAAGGCTCGTGGTTCTAAGAGGGAACATGTCACCTCCGTGTGAGAAACGTCATACGTACACTGCCTTCTCCGGCCTTAATTTTTTTACACAGGCAGGTTAGACCAAACATAAGTATCGTGCTAAAATTTGGAATTATTCCAGGTTCGTTTGGCCTTTTTATACATTAATTGAGTTTCTGAGCATTTAATGTGCATAATTCAAATTTGAACTACACGTACATGCTCTAGTGCACCAAAGTTGGTCGAAAAATCACATGTGTGTCCTTGGGTGAATTTATAGGTCCCATGCAAGAAATGGGAATGAAATTCAAACTTCTGGACGTCGTGGCTGGGCCGAAAAGATTGAGAAACTTTGTTTTTTAATGTCTGTAAATCCAAAACACGCCTGAAAAACATGAAACTTGGCATGTTTTCATGACATGGCACCAACATGTTGTGGTAATTTTTTTTGCGAATTGGGACAAGCTTTGGTGTAAGCTTCTTGCAAACCGAAGCTTCCCTCAAGAAGGCTCGTGGTTCCGAGAGGGAACATGTCACCTCTGTGTGTGAAACGACATACGTACATAGCCTTCTCCCGCATTATTTTTTACACAGGCAGATTAGACCAGATAGAAGTATCGTGCTAAATTTTGGAATTATACCAGGTTCGTTTGGCCCTTTTTATACATTAATTGAGTTTCTACGCATTTAATGTGCATAATTAAAATTTAAAATACAAGCACATGCTCAAGTGGACCAAAGTTGGTTGAAAAATTACATGTGTGTCCTTGGGTGAATTTCTAGGTCCCATGCTAGAAATGGGAATGAAATTCAAACATCTGGGAGTCGTTTCTCGGCAGGAAAGATTGAGAAACTTGATTTTTTAATTCCTATAAATCCAAAACACGCCTGGAAATCATGAAACTTGGCATGGTGTCATGACATGGAACCAACATGTTGTGGTAAAATTTTTTGACGAATTGGGACAATATTTGGTGTAAGCTTCTGGCAAACCGGAGCTTCCCTCAAGAAGGCTCGTGGTTCCAAGAGGGAACATGTCACCTCCGTGTGTGAAACGACATACGTACACTACCTTCTGCCGCCTTAATTTTTTTACACAGGCAGATTAGACCAAATAGAAGTATCATGCTAAATTTTGGAATTATTCCGGGTTCATTTGGCCTTTTTTATACATTATTTGAGTTTCTGCGCATTTAATGTGCATAGTTCAAATTTGAACTACAAGCACATGCTCCAGTGCAACAAAGGTTGTTGAAAAATGTGATTTGTGTCCTTGGGTGACTCTATAGCTCCCATGCAAGAAATGGGAATGAAATTCAAACATCTGGGAGTCGTGGCTCGGCCGAAAAGATTGAGAAACTTGGTTTTTTAAAACCTATAAATCCAAAACACGCCTGAAAATCATGAAACTTGGCATGGTGTCATGACATAGCAGCAACATGCTGCGGTAAATTTTTTCGCCGAATTGGGACAAGCTTTGGTGTAAGCTTCTTGCAAACCAGAGCTTCCCTCAAGAAGTCTCGTGGTTCCGAGAGGGAACGTGTCACCTCCATGTGCGAAACGACAATCACATTTAATGTGCATAATTCAAATTTGAACTACAAGCACATGCTCCAGTGCACCAAAGTTGGTTGAAAAATGAGATGTGTGTCCTTGGGTGACTTTGTAGGTCCCATGCAAGAAATGGGAATGAAATTTAAACATCTGGGAGTCGTGGCTCGGCCGAAAAAATTGAGAAAATTGGTTGTTTAATTCCTATAAATCCAAAACACGCCTGAAAACCGGGAAACTTGGCATGGTGTCATGACATAGCAACAACATGCTGCGGTAAATTTTTTGGCCGAATTGGGACAAGCTTTGGTGTATGCTTCTTGCAAACCGGAGCTTCCCTCAAGAAGGCTCGTGGTTCCGAGAGGGAACGTGTCACCTCCGTGTGTGAAACAAGAAACGTACACTACCTTCTCCCGCCTTAATTTTTTTATACAGGCAGATTAGACCAAATAGAAGTATCGTGCTAAATTTTGGAATTATTCCGGGCTCATTTGGCCTTTTATATACATTAATTTAGTTTCTGCGCATTTAATGTGCATAATTCAAATTTGAACTACAAGCACGGACTCCAGTGCACCAAAGTTTTTTGAAAAATCACATGTGTGTCATTGGGTGAAATTTTAGGTCCATTGCAAGACATGGGAATGAAATTAAAACATCTGAACATCGTGGCCCAGCCGTAAATATTGAGAAAGTTCGTTTTTTATTTCCTGTAAATCCAAAACACGCCTGAAAATCATGAAACTTCGCATGGTATCATGACATGGCACCAACATGCTGTGATAATTTTTCTGTCCGATTTGCCAAGGCGCACACATTAACAATGAAAAAAGTCATTTTGGAACAAGTGTTGTGACATTACAAATTGGAAACACAAATATTTTTGAAACCGTGGGCATTCTACTTACCAATTACATGCCGCCACGCGTCCCCTTTTTTATTGGCTAGGAGGTGCCGTGCGGGGTAGCTATTTGAGTACAGGAGGCGTGCGATCAGGCCCATGTGCGTGCTCATTGGGAGGAGAGCCCTTTGACAGCTACCCATCGTGCACCTCCCTCCCAATGTCTCCATTAATGGTGCCCGAGCCCCTGTTCTACGGCATTTCTATATGTCTCACTAGACTGAGATTTAAGAGAGAAAAATGAAAATCTGAAAAGAAAGTTTTGCACGGATCTTGATGTAAGATCTGACGGACCTATATAGCATCAACTGCGGCTTATACCAAGTATGATTAATATAAGGACAATGACAGTGGATAATAATTGTGTTACATATTTAGGAACATAATAAAAAAACACATGCGGCAATGCCCGAAATACACAAGGGCAAAAGAAGAAGGAAGACAACGATCTGGCTCGCTGATCTGTACGTTGCTACAGGTCGCGGGAACTAGTCTCTGTGGCAAGCGGCAATAAGCTCTTTCTTGTCCTCAAGATGCTGCTTGAGAGCATCCACAAATTCCTCCACCAGCCTTCTGCGCTCGATGCACGGCATGGCATTCTTGTCCATAAGTTTCTCGACGATGATGACGGTCCTCTTCAACAAGGAAGTGGTCTCCTCCTGCTGCTGTGCACTTCCTACGATCTTCGCCCTCAGCAGGCCGCGCTCGGCCCGGAGCTTCACATTGCTCTCATTTAGTCGCCGGATGATGTCGGTAGCCTCTTCAAGAGAGGCTTTCATGTCGTCCTGCAACCTCTCCCAGCCGGAGATCTGATCCATCTGGCTATGGATGATCGCATGCATGCGCCTGTAAGATTCCCCGCCTACACGCGAGACATTTTCCCAGGCTGTCGCAGCGCGGGAGGACATCTCTGTTGCATTTGCGGCGCAGCAGGACATCTCTTCTGCTTCCTTGGCGCGGTCGGACCAATCTGCCGCATTGACGGCGCGGCGGGACCTATGTGCTGCTTCGGTGGCGCGGTGGGACCTCTATGCTGCTACGGTCGCGTGGCGGGATATGCCGGTTGCGTTCGCGGTGAGGCGGGACATATCTCGTGCTTCCGCTTCCATGCTCGCCCCTGGTGGCAATCTCTCGAGCTAGAACTCACGCTAGCCATGGCAGACGCAATGGCAACAATGATGAATGACTTGTTTGTTTTTGTGGATGAGGAGTTGAGGAGGAATGTGAAGTCATCTTGGAGTAGTAGTATTTATAACCGACTAGTAATACGCTCCTAAGTGGGAAACCGTTTAAGTTTTCATTGGTGTGAAAAGGTTTGCAATTTGGAATGTGACAGGATGCATGCTCAAATTTTACTAACAGTTATAAGTGCGTCACTATTCTCGGAGGCGTAGCGAGGGCACGTACGCCTTCTCGGCTGCGTACATGACGTTTGCACCTTAGGGTGAACCGCAATAGTCAATGTCAACACACGTCTTCTTCCAACAACCGTGCGTGCTCATTATTAACATCGCACACACTTCTTTTAATTAGAATGTGTGTGCGCGTCTAGTGCGCACAAGTTGATCTATCTAATTGTTTTAGTTTGTTGTGGCTAATCGCAAACAGTTCATCAGTGTGAAGTGTATGCCATCAATTGTAGACAATTTGATCTGGCTGACCCGTTTCTGTTTTGTTGCCTAATCGCAAACAGTTAATCCTTCTGAAGCGTATGCCCTCAATCACACACACCTTGATTTGGCTGACTGTTTATTTTGTGTTGCCTAATCACAAACAGTTCATCTGAGTGAACCATATGCTGTATATCGCACACGCCTTCATCAGGCTGCCCGTTTCTTTTGTTCTGCCTCATCGCAAACAGTTCATTGGACTGAACCGTATGACCTGCGTCACAGACGCAACTAAAATATGAATTGTGTTTGATGGCTCGGCCATCGCAAATGTTTTGCAGTTTTTGACGGTTCTCTTACACCACCATTCGCGATTATTGCATCACACATAGTTTCGTTGAAGGGTCTCTGATCTTAGTGTCACGTTAGCTGCATCCCGCATTGGTGGTAGCTGATGCACCTTCTCGCGTAAGCCATAGGCGTACTATACACCGACAGTGCTCCAGGATATTTTGTACTACATATCACACGGTTCGTGATAACAAACTGGGTGGGATCTACTTGATTTGTCATCTTGATTTGAATTAGATAATGGGGTCACAACGACAATGGACGGTGTTTGAATTGCTAGAACTTTCATCCGCAGTGAACATGCAACTATATGTGTGTCGTAAAAGAATTGGAATTATTCAGGGTTCATTTGGACATTCTATACATTAAATTGGTTTTCTAGCCATTTTAGGTGCACAATTCAAAATTAAACTACATGCACATGCTCCGGTGCACCAACATGGGTTGTAAAATCATATATGTGTCCATGGGTTTATGCTTATGTCCCATGCAGGAAATGGGGATGAATTTCGAACAACACGGCACTGTGGCTCTCCGGCAAACGTCGAGGTACTTGATTTTGTAATTCTAGTAAATCCAAAAGACGTCCGAAATTCATGAAACTTGTCATGCTATCATGGAGCGGCATCAACATGCCGTGGTAAAAATTTTGTCCCATTTGGGGAAGGTTTGGGTATAAGCTTCTCACAAACCAGAGCTTCTCACAACAAGTATGATAGTTTCGATCGGGAACGTTTCACCTTTCTAGACGAAACGATATCCATTGCCTCTTCTTGATTTCAATTATTTTCCTAGTGTCAACATAAAACAACAAGAGTGTTGTGTTCGCTTGGACATTTTTATACATTAATTGAGTTTTCAATGCATTTATGTGCATAATTCAAATTTGAACTACATGCACATGCTCTAATGCATATAAATTGGTTGAAAATTCAAATATGTGTCCTTGGTTGCATGCTTAGGTCTCATGCATCAAATGGGAACGAATGTCAAACACCCTGCCACCGTCACTCGGCCGCAAACATTGAGATACATGGTTTTTACATTATAGTAAATCCAAAACTCGTTTGAAATTCATGAAACTTGGCATGGTATCATGGAGCGGCATCAACATGCCGTGGTAAATTTTTTGTCTCATTTGGGGCAGGTTTGGGTATAAGTTTCTCACAAACCAGAGCTTCTCACAACAAGCCTGATGGTTTCGGTAGGGAACGTGCCACCTTTGGGGACGAAACGATATCTGTTGTCTCTTATTGCTTTCAAAAAAATTCTAGTGTCAATGTAGAACAACAAGAGTGTTGTGTTATGTTTTGGAATTTTACGGGGTTCGTTTGGACATTTTTATACATTAACTGGATTTGCTAGGCATTTTATGTGCATAATTCAAATTTGAAATACAAGCACATCCTCCAGTGCATATAAATTGATTGAAAAATCAAATATGTGTCCTTGGGTGCATGCTTAGGTGCCATGCAGGAAATGGGAATGAATTTCAAACACTAGGGCACTGTTGATTGCCGGCAAAACATTGAGATACCTGGTTTTTAAATTCTAGTAAATCCAAAACTCGTTTGAAATTTATGAAACTTGGCATGCTATCATGGAGCGGCATCAACATGCCATGGTAAAATTTCTGTCCCATTTGGGGCAAGTTTCGGTATAAGCTTCTCACAACAAGCCTGATGGTTTCAGTAGGGAACATGCCACCTTTGGGGACGAAACGATATCGGTTGCCTCTTATTGCTTTCAATAATTTTCTAGTGTTAACATAGAACAACAGGAGTGTTTTGTTAAGTTCTGGAATTTTTCAGGCTTCGTTTGGACATTTTTATATATTAACTGGGTTTTCTAGACATTTTATGTGCATAATTCAAATTTGAAATACATGCACATGCTCTAGTGCATATAAATTGGTTTAAAATCAAATATGTGTCCTTGGGTGCATGCTTAGGTCCCATGCAAGAAATGGGAATGAATTTCAAACACCAGGGCACTGTTGATTGTCGGCAAAACATTGAGATACCTTGTTTTGAAATTCTAGTAAATCCAAAACTCATCTGAAATTCATGAAACTTGGCATGCTATCATGGAGCGGCATCTACATGCCATTGTAAAAAAAAATTCAGAGGAAGATTAGACCAAATAGAAGTATCGTGCTAAATTTTGGAATTATTCCGGGTTCGTTCGGCCTTTTTTATACATTAATTGAATTTCTGGGCATTTAAGGTGCATAATTCAAGTTCGAACAACAAGCACATGCTGCAGTGCACCAAAGTTGGTTCAAAATCCACATGTGTGTCCTTGTGTGAATTTCTACATCCCATGCAAGAAATGGGAATGAAATTCAAACATCTGGGCGTCGTGGCTTGGCTGGAAAGATTGAGAAACTTGGTTTTTTAATTGATGTAACTCGAAAACACGCCTGGAAATCATGAAACTTAGCATGGTGTCATGACATCGCACCAACATGCTGCAGTAAATTTTTTCGCCGAATTGGGACAAGCTTTGGAATAAGCTTCATGCAAACCGGAGCTTCTCTCAAGAAGGCTCGTGGTTCCGAGAGCGAACGTGTCACCTCCGTGTGCGAAATGACATACCTACACTGCCTTCTCCCGCCTTAATTTTTTTTACAAAGGCAAATTATACCAAATAGAAGTATCATGCTAAAATTTGGAATTATTCTAGGTTCGTTTGGGCTTTTTTATACATTAATTGAATTTCTGGGCATTTAATGTGCAAAATTCAAATTTGAACTACAAGCACATGCTCCAGTGCACAAAAGTTGGTTGACAAATCACATGTGTGTTCTTGGATGAATTTCTAGGTCCCATGAAACAAATGGGAATGAAATTCAAACATCTTGTCGTCGTGACTCGGCCGGAAAGATTGAGAAACTTGGTTTTTTAATTCCTGTAAATCCAAAACATGCCTGAAAATCATGAAACTTGGCATGGTGTCCTGACATGGCACCAACATGTTGTGGTAACTTTTCTGTCAGATTTGCGAAGGCGCACACATTAACAATCAACAAAGTCATTTTGGAACAGTGTTGTCACGCTACAAATCCGAAACACAACTGTTATTGAAACCATGGGCGTTCTACTTACCAGTTACGTGCCGCCACGCATCCCTTTTTTATTGGCTTGGAGGTGCCGTGTGGGGTAGCTATTTGAGTACGGGAGGCGTCCAATCAGACTCCTACGCGTGCTCATCGGGAGGAGAGCCCTTTGACCGCCGCGCACCTCCCTCCCAACGTCTCGATTAATGGCCCCCGAGCCCCTATTTCACGGCGGGGCTATGTCTCGCTGGACTAAGCTTTAAGGGAGAAAAATGAAAATCTGAAAAGGAAGTTCTGCACAGATCTTGATGTAAGATCCGACGGACCAATATAGCATCGACTACGACTTATAGTAAGCATGATGTATATAAGGATGATGATAGTGCATAATAAATGTGTTACATATTTAGGAACATAATTTAAAAAAGCCACATGTGGCAACGCCCAAATTACACAAGTGCAAAAGAAGAAGGAAGACAATGATCTGGCTTGCTGATCTCTACTTTCTTGATGCGTTGCTGCAGGCCGTGGGAACTAGTCTCCGCGGCGAGCAACGATGAGCTCTTTCCTGTCCTCAATATGCTGCTTGAGAGCATCCATGGATTCCTCCACCAGCCTTTTGCACTTCATGTGCAACACGACATTCTCGTCTATAAGTTTCTCGAGGATGACACCAGTCCTCTTCGACAAGGTAGTGGTCTCCTCCTGCTGGTGTGCACTACCGATGATCTTCGCCCTCAACAGGTCGCGCTCGGCCTGGAGATTCACATTACTCTCCCTTAGTTGCCGGATTACGTCGGTAACTTGTTTAAAAGGGGCTTTCACTTTGACCTACAACCTCGCCTAGCTGGAGATCTAATCCATCTGGCTTTGGACGATCGCATGCATGCGCCTGTAAGAGTCTGTGCCTGCCCGCGAGACATTTTTCCCAAGCCACCATGGCGCGGAACGACATATCTGCTGCTTCCGCAGCGCGGCCGCACCCGTCAGCTGCTTCGACGGCGTGGCGGGACCTCCGTGTTGCTTCGGCGGCGCAACAGGACCTCTGTGCTGCTATGGCCACGCGACGGGACATGTCGACTGCTTTCACAGCGAGGTGGGACATCTGTCGTGCTTCCGCTTCCATGGTCACCACTCCCTGCTGGCAATCTCTCGACCCAGAACTCATGCTGGCCATGGCAAATGGAAGGGAACGATGACGAATGACTTGTTTTTTTGTGGATGAGGAGTTGAGGAGGAATGTGCTGTCATCTTGGAGTAGTAGTATTTATAACCGAGTACTAATATGCTCCTACGTGGGAAACCATTTAGGTTTTGATTAGTGTGAATAGGTTTGCTATTTGGAATGTGACGGTACGCAGGCTCAAAATTTATTTACGGTTTTATAATTTATAAGTGCGGCGCTATTCCCGGACGGCGTAAAATGGGCACGCTTTCTCGTCCTCGTACATGGCGTTAGCACCATAGGGTGCACAGCAATAGGCAATGTCAGCACACGTCTTATTCCAAAAACTGTGCACGCTCATTATTACCATTGTGCACGCTTCTTTTAATTAGAATGTGTGCCCGTCTAGTGCACACATGTTGATCGGTCTAACTATTTCTGTTTGTTGTGGCTAATCGCAAACAGTTCATCTGTGTGAAGTGTATGCGATCAATCGCAGACACTTTGATCTGGCTGACCATTTTTGTTCTATTGCCTAATCTCAAACAGTTAATCCTTTTGAAGCGTATTCCCTCAATCGCACACACCTTTATGTAGGTGCCCATTTCTATTGGTCCGCCTCATCACAAATAGTTAATCTGAGTAAACTGTATGCCGTATATCGCACATGCCTTTATCTGGTTGCCCGTTTCCGTAATTCTTCCTCATCACAAATAGTTCATTGAAGCAAACCGTATGCCCTACATCGCACACGCAACAAAAATCTGAACCGTGTTTGATGCATCCGTCATTGCAAACATTTTGCACCTTTTTGAAGGGCTTTTACACCACCGTGTGCGATTATTGCATCGCACACAGTTTCGTTGAAGGGTCTTTGATCGTAGTGTCGTGTGAGCAGCATCCTGTAGTAGTGATGTTGTCTAAGTATACAAGATGGCCTGCTATAATTGACATAATTGATTCATATACTAAGCAGATGGCACTCGCATGTATGATCTCTAAACTAAGCACATGGAATTGAATATTGTGCATATGATGTATAAACTAAGCAATGCAAGACACCATATGCATGATATGAGAAATATAAACATTGCAAATTAGAGCATACACCTTACATGGGATATAGGACTTGTCATCTATCTCTAAATCCTCCTCTGAGGAGCTACCTGTAACCATCGAGATATATGCTTCAACAGGTACCATTGCCTGCTCTGAAGCTCTTGTGCTTCATTCTTGATTTTTCCATAAATGGCTCAAATGGCTGATACACATGAAGAGTAGTTCAATATACACAGATTGTCGACAGATGGAATACGTAATGAAAAAAAGGATGGCATGAGATAATTCACATATATGATGCCTGGCAACATGGCGGTGCATAATTCACACATATGATAACTGGCTGAAAAACATGGCATTGCATAATTCACATATCTGATATAGAAAGCAAACAGGAGGCATTCACACAAAGCATGTCTAATCTAAGCAGATGGCATGGAAATGCAAGATACCATATGCATGACATGAGCAATATAACCCTGCCAAGTTAGAGCATGCACCTCGGGGGGGATACGACTGGTCATCTGTCTTCGAATCCTCCTTTGAGGAGCTATCTATAACCAGCAAAAAATTTGCATCGACGGGTAGCACTAACTACTCAGAAGACCTTGTTTTCACTCCACATTTTCCCATGACCGACTCAAATGGCTGATGCACAGGAAGAGTAGAGGAATGTATAAACATTGTTGACAAATGGAATACATTCTGAAAAATATGGCACGATACAATTCACATATACGATGACTGGCTAAGCAGGATGGCATTGCATGATTCACGTATATGATGCCTGGCTAAAGAAGATGGCATTGCATAATTCCCATATACTCCTTCCGTTCCAAAATATTTGTCTTTTTAGAGATTTCAAATGGACTACCACATATGGATGTATATAGACATATTTTAGAGTGTAGATTACTCAGTTTGCTCTGTATGTAGTCACTTGTTGAAATATCTAAGAAGACAAATATTTAGGAACAGTGGGAGTATGATATAGAAACCAAATAGGTGGCATTCACACAAAGCAAATCTAAACTAAGCTGGTGACGTATAAGATGTATAATGTAAGAAATGCGAGGCGCCATATGCATGATATGACCAACATCAACATGCCAGGTTAGAGCAAACACCCCAGGGGGTAAATAGGAGTGGTCAGCTCCCTCTGAATCCCCCTCTGAACAGTTATATTTCTCTAGAATACAATCTAGAATGGCAGGAGGGCGGGCTACTTCGCCCACCATGAAGCAGCGTCTACATGACATTATATTCCCACGCAACCGTCTTCTATTTTTCTCTACATGTTCAATATGATTGTGTAAAATAACTGACATGCATAATAAAAAAACAGAGTTAGATTATGTAAGGCCTAAGGGGTGCACATAGAAATCAAGACTGATTGTAACAAACGAGTGGATAGATCCAAAACTAATGATATCAGGAAGATTATAGCTTGAGTTTAAAAAGATAGACGACGGATCATCTACTGTTTGTTACCCACCCAACGTGAACCACATAGAATACCTAGATGAACCAGATAGTAGACATACACTATTCATTGTGGCCTTGATATGTGCCCCACAGGCATTTTAAAACTTAAGTTTGAACATTAGTTTGGATAAAGTAGTAGGTAATAAAAACCAATGTATAACGTAAGAAGACATGAAAGAGTGTGACCTCTCTTCCGAAACTATGTAGTCCCCAGGTTCATCTACTCAGTCGATGATGGTAATGCAGTTGGCGTGGCTGCTGGCAATGGGGAAGATGATCTGAGGCGGTGAAAGAAAGTATGCAGGGGTAATCTCTACTGCAGTGAACACTTACGTCGATGGTGCACCTCAGGTGGGTGGATGATGGCACAGAAGGAGCAGGACATAACACACAGAGTTTTCTTTGACACATATCTGAAAATGACGTAAATCTGTAAAGGCTCCTTAGAATTGGACAGGAAAAACACACGAATAGGATAGGAATTCACGTGCAAAACAGAGCATTTGCAAACATAGGATTTCTGTCAACCTGGGTGTTTGGTTCACATGAATTGGAAGAACACAGGAATGGATAAACATGGTGAAATTAAAGTCAAACCATGTGAAAATGAAAAAAATAAGAATTTATTATGCCAGTAATGTAATTAGTCGTGTTCTTCATCCATATTAATTTGAAAAGGACATCCAAGTGGATATTAAAATTCCTATGTTTTTCCTTTGAAAGAGACACCAAAGGAAAAATAATCCTCCAGTTTTGCTTTCCTCCATTCCTTCTAACCAAATGAACGAATAGTAGTACCATAGTAAAGTTTCCAATTCCTATGATTTCCTTCACTTTTTCTTTGTACCGGTTGCGGCAGTCTTCAACAGGCTGAAGCCTGCCCTCGAAATATTTTGTGAGCTTAGATTTGGTCCACATTAGTATGATATAATGGCTATCTTGCTAAACCGATTAAAATTGTGGTACAAAAGAGCATTTTGTTTTCTCCGTGTTAACTTTGTGACCATGATTCATTTATTTCTAGATTTGCAACTTCTTTGAAACAAAGGATCCCTGAGGGATCAAAATGAATGCAGAGTAACAAAGTGATGCGACGAGTGTACAGCCTCTTTGGCATAGCCTTCTCAACCTCAGCATCATTTGGTTGGACGTGGAGGATGGTGATGCTGGTGTGACGGAGGCGGCGAAGTAGATCTGAGGCCTCTAGAAAGGGGGCCGAGGGCACTGCTCCGCTGTGATGGATGGTTTCGTCGTTGGAGCAGCTTCGGTGAGGTGTATGGCGGCAAGGCTGAAGCAGGACAAGACAGACAACGTTAACCTGAAGTGGGACTCTAATATCATCAACAATAATTTCACTGTCGAAGCTGATTGAACTAGTAGCACAGCATTGCAATAGAAGTTTAGGGCATTCGGGCACTAGTAGCAGAGAAGCAGTGATCTAAATGAGCAGCCGCTAGAGCAGGGAACACCACTAGCCGAGAACAACTTGTGCTGCAACACCGTGAGCGAGTGTTAAAGCAGCAACTCCTATAGCTGCCAGAGGTCATGCAGTAGTAGCAGCAGTGCTGGCGAGAGCAAGAGTAGAGCTTCAACACGAACGAGAGCAAGAGCAGAGAAGCAGCACGAACGAAAGCAAGAGCATTGCAGCAGCGCGACCGACAACAAGAACAGAGCCGCAGCGTGATCAAGAGCCGGAGCAGCATTAGTAGCAGCAGCGTGAGCGAGAGCCGGAGCAGCAGCAGCTAGTACCGCTGTGGAAGTCGCCGCTGAGGAAGCAACGTCATGGGGGAGAGACACCGTGGATGAAGTGGCCGGCGACGACGCCGTCGATGGAGACCCACCGTGGCTTCTCGGTATCAAGCACCGGCGGCCCTGTGATATCGAATAAAAGATAAAATGCACTGGTGAGTGCAGAACCTCCTTGGTGGCGCCGAGTAGGCCTCGACTTCATTGGAGGAATTGGTGAGGGTGTTGTGGTTCCGGTGGGGTAGGTCAAGACGGTGCGTTGGGGATGGAGGTGGCGCGATAGAGAAGGCGAACGTCGGGGCAGCTCCTTGGAGGCGGAGGATGGGGCGGCTGATCCAGCGGGACGACGAGATCAATGATGGATCCTCATCCGATGCGGTGGATGAGGGACGGGAGCTGTTGTGGTGGACGACATCATCGGGGAAGAGTCTCCGGCTAGGCGGCGGTCGGGAGGCCGACGGAGGAGCGTGGGGTTTCGCGGGTTTTGGTGGCCTCGGCGTATGAATGGGGGGACGAAGGGGAAGGTAGGGGAGCCATGGCTTAGGGACGCGCTTGTCTGAAATGTAGGGTAAGTTACCAATGTACCCCCACCGGTTTTGACCACGCGACGTCGAGGCAGCTTTTCTGGCTAAGGGGTAGAAGGGGGATTTCGCGTGTCTGGGCTGCTTGACCAATTTCAGATGAGGAGGGAGTTTTCACGCCCGTCGAAATTTCAGGATAACAAGGTGCGACATGGGTTGAAGAGGCGGGAGTTTCACAGCACAAGAGAGAAAAGATACGCGAGCTTGAAAATTTCGCGATAACAATGCATAGGTTCCATGTTCGTCATAACAAACTTAATGTGTACAAAAAAATGCATACAAGACACAAGAGAGTCATGCCCCCTTTTACTATATTGCTATAAATGCCATTGGAAAAACTACAAGAAAAATGTAAAAAAATCGGGAGAACAAGATTACCTGTACAATACCAAATCAATTCGCACTTCCCTCAACAACAACAACAAAAAGTAAATCAATTCCCACCACAAGACAGAGACATGTCCCTTTTTATATGATTACAAATGCCAGGATCTCGAAATTCAATTTTTGAATCCACGTTATGTTGAATTCGAATATATCGTTAGGTCACCTTGCGGTTTATAATGGATGTAGTCCTACATTTTGATATTCCATCTTATATGAACATTTTACTCCACCCTATGAACATATATATTGTCGTCTACCATATAGACTAAATTTGATTCAATTTTCCTTATTTGAATACGATTGTTGTCAAGTTATACCCTCATTTAAATATTACCTTGATAACAGAAAACATGCATATAGTAGTAATGATATTTCACTTTGAACTACATGTACCATACGATCTCTAATTCAAATATTTGTATCCATTTTATGTTGAATTTAAATCAAAGTACATTGGTCTAGGTAGAGAGATGTTCGGGATAATCTAAACCCTATTTTTATATGTATAATTTTTGGCCGAATTGGGACAAGTTATGGTATAAGCTTCTTGCAAATCGGAGATTCTCTTAACAAGCCTCATGGTACCGAGAGGGAATGTGTCACCTTTGTGTGCGAAACGATATACGCCGCCTCCACCCTGATTTCATTTACAGAGGCAACATAGAACTATATGAGTGCCCTGTTAAATTTTGCAATTATTCCGGGTTCGTTAGGACTTTCTTATACACTAGCAAAACATGCCCATGTGTTGCAACGGGAGGAAAAAACTTCTTTCATACACACATCTGACAACATCAGTAAACAATATTTTTAAAAATATCTTTATTGACACAATTTCAAACAATAAGAAAATCAACTTTAAGCCACTGGTTTACGTAAAACTCATATCAACAGTTTTATGTGCGTCATCGTATAGAGGTTGGTCGTGCACTGTGCAAAATAGAGAAGATGGTTATGTACCTGTTTTAACCTTTGGGATATGGAAGTTGATAGGAATCAACATCCCCTATAGTGCCAATAATAGATTATGTGAGAGCATCAAACTATCATATGTACTAAATTTGAATAGCATAGAAAACATATATAGTAGACATTTATTAAATACTCCACATAGATAAGATATTAATTAAGTTTACATTTTGTTAAATTTTGGAATTAGTCTGGGTTCATTTGGCCTTTTTATATATTAATTGAGTTTCTGGGAATCTAATGTGCATAATTCAAATTTGAACTGCAAGAAATGGGAATGAAATTCAAACATCTAGGCATCGTGACTCGGCCGAGAACACTAAGAAACTTGGTTTTCAAATTCCTGTAAATCCAAAACTCGCCTGGAAATCATGAAACTTGTTATGGTATCATGTCATGGCACTACATGATAAAAAAGGGCCGAATTGGAACAATTTTTGCTATAAGCTTCTTGCAAACCGGAGTTTCTCTCAAGAAGGCTCATGGTTTTGAGAGGGAACATGTCACCTTTGTGTGCGAAGCGATATACGCTGTCGCCCTTTATTTTCTTTACAGAGGCAATATAGAACTATATGTGTGTCGTGTGAAATTTTGGGATTAGTCCAGGTTTGTTTGGCCTTTTTATACATTAATTGAATTTCTGCTCATTTAATGTGCATAATTCAATTTTGAACTACAAGCACAAGCTCCATTGCACCAAATTTGGTTGAAAAATAACATGTATGTCCTCGGGTGAATTTCTAGGTCCCATGCAAGAAATGGGAATGAAATTCAAACATCTGGGCATCATGGCTCGGCCGAGAACATTGAGAAACTTGGTTTTAAAATTCTTGTAAATCCAAAACACGCTTGAAAATCATGAAACTTGGCCTGGTGTCATGTCATGGTATTAACATGTTGTGGTAAACAATTTGGCCGAATTGGAACAAATTTTGGTATAAGCTTCTTGCAAACCGGAGCTTCTCTCAACAAGGCTCGTGGTTCTGAGAGGGAACGAGTCACCTTTGTATGTGAAACGATATATGCTTCCCCCCCTTGATTTTATTTATAAAGGCAACATAGAACTATATGAGTGTCGTGTTAAATTTTGGAATTGTTCCGGGTTCGTTTGGCCTTTTTATACATTAATTGAGTTTCTGGTCATTTAATGTGCATAATTCAATTTTGAATTACAAGCACATGCTCCAATGCACCAAAGTTGGTTGAAAAATCACATGTGTGTCCTTGTGTAAATTTCTAGGTCCCATGCAAGAAATGGGAATGAAATTCAAACATCTAGGCATCGTGGCTCGGCCGGAAATATTGAGAAACTTGGTTTTCAAATTCCTGTAAATCCAAAACATGCATGAAAATCATGAAACTTGGCTTGGTGTCATGACATGGCACCAACATGTTGTGGTAATTTTTCTATCTTATTTGCGAAGGCGCACACATTAACAATCAATAAAGTCATTTCGGAACAAGTGCTTGTTGGGGATCGTAGCAGAAAATTAAAATTTTCTACGCATCACCAAGATCAATCTATGGAGTAATCTAGAACGAGGGGAAGGAGAGTGCATCCACATACCCTTGTAGATCGCTAAGCAGAAGCATTGCAAGAACGCGGATGAAGGAGTCGTACTCGCAGCGATTCAGATCGCGGTTGATTCCGATCTAAGCGCCGAACAACGGTGCCTCCGCGGTCAACACACTTGCAGCCCGGTGACATCTCCTACGCCTTGTTCCAGCAAGGGGAGAAGGAGAGGTTGGGAAGACTCCGTCCAGCAGCAGCACGACGGCGTGGTGGTGGTGGGGGAGCGCGGAACTCCAGCAGGGCTTCGCCAAGCACTACGAGAGGCGAGGAGGGAGAGAGGTAGGGCTGCGCCAAGAGGGGAAGAACTTCGTGTGTTGGGCTGCCACTTTGCCTCCACTATATATAGGGGAAGAGGGAGGGCTGCGCCCCCACCTAGGGTTTCCACCCTAGGGGTGGCGGCAGTCCCAATCCCCATCTGGGGTGGCGGCCAAGTGGGGGGGAGAGGGAGGTGCACCAGGCATGGGCCTTAGGGCCCATCTGCCCTTAGGGTTTGCACCCTCTTCTCTCTAGGCGCATGGGCCTTGGTGGGGAGGCGCCCCAGCCCACCTAGGGGCTGGTCCCTTCTCACACTTGGCCCATGTATGCCTCCGGGGCCCGTGGCCCCTCCCGGTGGACCCCTGGACCCCTCCGGTGGTCCTAGTACACTACCGGTGATGCCTAGAACACTTCCGGTGGCCAAAACCATACTTCCTATAAATCAATCTTTACCTCTGGACCATTCCGGAACTCCTCGTGACGTCCGGGATCTCATCTGGGACTCCGAACAACATTCCTTAACCTCATACATACTTTCCCTATAATCCTAGCATCATCGAACCTTAAGTGTGTAGACCCTACGGGTTCGGAAGTCATGCAGACATGGCCGAGACAACACTCTGGTCTATAACCAACAGCGGGATCTGGATACCAATGTTGTCTCCCACATGCTCCACGATGATCTCATCGGATGAACCACAATGTTAAGGATTCAATCAATCCCGTATACAATTCCCTTTGTCTATCGGTACGATACTTGCCCGAGATTCGATCGTCGGTATCCCGATACCTTGTGCAATCTCGTTACCGGCAAGTCTCTTTACTCGTTCTGTAACACATCATCCCGTGATCAACTCCTTATGATGATGTCCTACCGAGTGGGCCCAGAGATACCTCTCCGTTACACGGATTGACAAATCCCAGTCTCAATTCGTGCCAACCCAACAGACACTTTCGGAGATACCCGTAGTGCACCTTTATAGCCACCTAGTTACATTGTGATGTTTAGCACACCCAAAGCACTCCTACGGTATCCGGGAGTCGCACAATCTCATGGTCTAAGGAAATGATACTTGACATTAGAAAAGCTTTAGCATACGAACTACACGATCTTGTGCTAGGCTTAGGATTGGGTCTTGTCCACCACATCATTCTCCTAATGATGTTATCGCGTTATCAACGACATCCAATGTCCATGGTCAGGAAACCGTAACCATCTACTGATCAACGAGCTAGTCAACTAGAGGCTTACTAGGGACATGGTGTTGTCTATGTATCCACACATGTATCTGAGTTTCCTATCAATACAATTCTAGCATGGATAATAAACGATTATCATGAACAATGAAATATAATAATAACTAATTTATTATTGCCTCTAGGCCATATTTCCAACAGTCTACCACTTGCACTAGAGTCAGTAATCTAGTTCACATCGCCATGTGATTAACACTCACAGGTCACATCGCCATGTGACCAACATCCAAAGAGTTTACTAGACTCAATAATCTAGTTCACATCACTATGTGATTAACACTCAATGAGTTCTTGGTTTGATCATGTTATGCTTGTGAGAGAGGTTGTAGTCAACGGGTCTGCAATATTCAGATCCCTATGTATTTCGCAAAACTTTATGTCATATCGTAGATGCTACTACCATGTTCCACTTGGAGCTATTCCAAATTTTTGCTCCATTATACGTATCTGGTATCTCTACTCAGAGCTATCCGGATAGGTGTTAAGCTTGCATTGACGTAACTCTTTACGTCGAACTCTTTATCACCTCCATTATCGAGAAACATTTCCTTATTCCTCTAAGGATAATTTTGACCGCCATCTGGTGATCCACTCCTAGATCACCTTTGCACCCTCTTGCCAGACATGTGGCAAGGCACACATCTGGTGCGGTGCTCAGCATGGCATACCGCATAGACCCTATGACAAAAGCATAGGGGACGACCTTCGTCCTTCCTCTTTCTTCTGCCGTGGTCAATCTTTGAGTCTTACTCAACTTCACACCTTACAACTTAGGTAAGAACCCCTTCTTTGACTGATCTATTTTGAACTCCTTCAAAAACATGTCAAGGTGTGCGTTCTTCGAAAGTATCATCAAGCATTTTGATCTATCTCTATAGATCTTGATGCCCAATATGTAAGCAGCTTTATCCAGGTCTTCCTTCAAAAATCACTCTTCAAACAACCACTTATGCTTTCTAGAAATTCTACATTATTTCGAATCAACAATATGTCATCCACATATACTTATCAGAAATGTTGCAGTGCTCCCACTCACTTTCTTGTAAATACAAGTTTCTAGCAAACATTGTATAAACCTAAAAGCTTTGATCACTCCATCAAAGCATATATTCTGACTCCGAGATGCTTGCTCTAGTCCATAGAAGGATCGCTGGAGCCAGCATACCTTTTAGCATCCTTAGGATCGACAAAACTTTGATTGTATCACATACAACTCTTTCTTATGAAAACTGGTAAGAAAACTCGTTTTTGACATCCATCTGTCTGATTTCATAATCGAAAAATACAGCTAATCCTAACATGATTCCGATGGACGTAAGCATCGCTACGGGTGAGAAATTCTCATCGTAGTCAACTCCTTGAACTTGTGAAAAGACTCTTTCCCACAAGTCAAGATTCATAGACGGTAACATTACCGCCCACGTCCGTCTTCTTCTTAAAGATCCATTTATCTCAATGGCTTGCCGATCATAGGGCAAGTCCACCAAAGTCCATACTTTGTTTGATACATGGATCCTATCTCGTATTTCATGGCTTCTAACCATTTATCGGAATACGGGCCCACCATCTCTTCTCCATAGCTTGTAGGTTCATTGTTGTCTAACAACATGATATCTAAGACAGGATTACCGTACCACTTAGGAGTAGTATATATCCTTGTCGACCTACGAGGTTCGATAGCAACTTGATCCGAAGCTTCATGATCACTATCATTAACTTCCTCTTCAACAGATGTAGGCACCACAGAAAACATCTTTCTGTGTTGCATCACTCTCTGGTTGAAGTAAAGGTTCGACAACCTCATCAAGTTCTATCTTCCTCCCACTCAATTCTTTCGAGAGAAACTCCTTCTCGAGAAAGGACCCGTTCTTAGCGACAAACAATTTGCCCTCGGATCTGAGATAGAAGGTATACCCAACTGTCACCTGTGGGTATCCTATGAAGATGTGTTTGTCTGCTTTTGGGTTCGAGCTTCTTCGGCTGAAGCCTAAAGCATCGCAACCCCAAACATTAAGAAACGACATCTCTGGTTTCTTGCCAAACCAATGTTTGACGTCGTCTCAACGTACATAGATGGTGCCCTATCTAAAGTGAATGCAGCTGTCTCTAATGCATAACCTCAAAATAATAGCGGTAGATCGGCAAGAGACGTCATAGATCGCACCATATCTCATAAGGTTCGATTATGACGTCCGGACACACCATTACGCTGTGGTGTTCCAGGTGTCTTCAACTGCGAAATAATTCCACAATGTCTTAAGTGATTGCCAAACTCATAACTCAAAATACCCCCCTTTGATCAAATCGTAGGAACATGATCTTCTTGTTATGATGATTCTTAACTTCACTCCGAAATCGCTTGAACTTTTCAAACGTTTCAGACTTGTGCTTCATTAAGTAAATATACCTATATCTACTCAAATCGTTAGTGAAGATGAGAAAATAGCGATATCCACTGCATGCTTCAATTCTCATTGGATCATGTGCATCAGTATGTATGATTTCCAACAAGTCACTTGCCTGTTTCATTGTACCTGAAAACGGGGTCTTAGTCATCCTGCCCATGAGGCATGGCTCGCATGTATCAAGCGATTCAAAATCAAGTGACTCCAAACATCCATCGACATGGAGTTTCTTCATGCATCTTACGCCAATATGACCTAAGCGGAAGTGCCACAAGAAAGTGGTACTATCATTATTGACTCTACATCTTTTGGCGTGAACATGCATATTACCACGACCGAGATTCAATGAACCATTCACATATGGTGCATGACAATGAAAGGTATTATTCATGTAAACAGAATAACCATTATTCTCTAACTTCAATGAATAACCGTATTGCAATGAACATGATCTAATCATATTCATGCTCAACGTAGACACCGGATGACATTTATCTAGGTTCAATACTAATCCCGAAGGCAGATGGAGCGTGTGATGGTGATCTCATCAACTTTGGAAACACTTCCAACACACATCGTCACCTCGCCCTTAGTCAATCTCCGTTTAGTCCGTAGCTTTTGCTTCAAGTCACCAATAATAGTAACTGAACCGGTATCCAATACCCAGGTGCTACCAGGAGTACTAGTGAGGTACACATTAATAACACGTATATACTTTGTTGAAGTTGCCAGCCTTCTTATCTACCATGCATTTGGGGTAATTCCGCTACCAGTGACTGTTCCCCTTACAATAGAAGCACTCAGTCTCGGGTTTGGGTTCAACCTTGGGTTCCTTCACTGGAGCGGCAACTGGTTTGCCATCCATGAAGTTTCCCTTCTAGCCCTTGCCCTTCTTGAAACCAGTGGTCTTGTTAAACCATCAACACTTGATGCTCCTTCTTGATTTCTACCTTTTGTGGTCTTAAGCAACGCGAACATCTCTGGGATCAACTGCATCCCTTGCATGTCATAGTTCATCACGAAGATCTAGTAGCTTAGTGATAGTGTCTAGAGAACTCTATCAATCACTATCTTATCTGGAAGTTTAACTCCCACTTGATTTAAGTGATTGTAGCACCAAGACATTCTGAGCACATGCTCATTAGTTGAGCTATTCTGAGACCTTGCTGTGACTGCATAGCGATACATCTTGTCCACACAAATAATTGCATCCTTCTCATCTGATGAGATAGTGTGGACTCCCAATAGCCCAGGCATATTCAGGGTGTTGTAAGCATAGTGGGATGCTGCCATGAACTTGGCCAGCGCTGGTCGTCCAAGAATCCCGTTTTACGGGAGTGGGAGATCAACCACATCAAACACAATCTTCTCAGTCCAAGAGTTCAGCACTCCCCCAAACGTCACTGGCAACGTAATCTTCCCCTTGGGATGACTTTTGTCGGGATTAACTCCTTGAAACATGCCGGTGGCCTCCAGCTCCTCTTCTCCTATCTGAAGCTTGCTGATAATTGCTAGGGAAATCAGATTCAAACCGGCCCCGCCGTCCAATAGCATCTTTGTGACATTGAGGTTGCGAATTGTTGGGGAGACCAACAACGGCAAACACCCCACCCTAGTGGTGCGATCAGGGTGATCCTCTTTGTCAAAAATGATGGGTGTGCGGGACCATTTGAGCGGTTTTTGGGCCTCTGTCACTGGTTCCACAACATTGACCTCTTGTGCCCATCACTTGAGTTGGCGATGAGAGGAGTGCAAAGATGCACCCCCGTCAATGCATAGGGCGTCAGTGGCCTTCTGAAATTCTGGCTCACTAGTTTCCTCCTCATCCCCTCCGTCAGTGGCATCATCATAGGTTTCCTTCTATTGTCCCCTGGTGGGTTTTCCTTGGTTCCAAAAGGGTTTGCCGGGGCGATTTGCTTCACCACATACGCCCTTACCGCCTGCATCATTCTGACCTTTTTCCTTATCACGCTGATCATACGCTGCCCTTTGTTTCTTGACAAGCTGCTCAACCTGCTAACACTCCTGAAGGTTGTGGCCTTTGGTCCGGTGGATCTTGCAGTACGGCCCATCACCTTTCCCAACTTTTTTTCGTAGCAACGCCTTCCGACAGGCAGTGCACGCGGCAGCTTCCTTGCTGGGGGCCTTAGCCTTGGCCTTCTCGCCGATACTAGGTGTGCCCGAACCTTCTACAGTCATCACTGCCTTATCTCCTGGCTTTTTACTGCCCTTCTTGCCCTTCCTCTGACAGGTTGATTCATCCTCATCCTATGAATCAACATTAATGCAATCTTCCTCTCCAGGAAACTTCCTTCCTTCTTCCATCCGGGCACATTTATCCACCAGTGTATATAGTTCTTTCACAGTCTTGGGCAACCGCATGTTCATTTTGGAGCGAATGCGACGGTTGCGCACATTGGACTGGAAAGCTGCTATAACAGCTGCTGGATGGATATTTGGAATATTTCTATGAACTTTGCTGAATCTCTGCAAATACTTAAGGAGGTTTTCTCCTTCTACTGGAGAAGCTGTAGGTTGCTGGGTCTGACGGGCTCTTGGTGGCCACCGATTAAGGCACTAATGAACTCATGGCGTAGGTCTGCCCATGACG
The DNA here is from genome assembly GCF_003073215.2 of Triticum urartu. Classification (NCBI taxonomy): domain Eukaryota; kingdom Viridiplantae; phylum Streptophyta; class Magnoliopsida; order Poales; family Poaceae; genus Triticum; species Triticum urartu. Next base: position 237,793,338 of record NC_053027.1, on the reverse strand, counting down.
AAATGGAGTTCTCCGGCAAGTGCATCAGCCAAGACCTCATGTTGGACTTAAGGGCCAAAGGGAAGTAGTTCGCGAGAACCTTCTCCTCTCTCCCCCGGAAGCCTGAATAACAATGGTGTAGATGGTCAGGAACTCTGCCGGGTTCATCCTCCCGTCATCTTTCTCAGGTATCTCTGGCTTGAACGTGCGAACGGACGACCAACAGACTTGCCGCAGCTCATGTGTAAAGGTAGGGCAGCCGACCTTGAAAGGTAAGCACCCGCCAACACCGATTGCAGGCTCATCAATGTTGAGGCCGTCGCACCCGTCGGTCTGGCGGGGGTCGTTGCGGTGCCGTTTGGCGACGATGAGCGCGTCTCCCCGCTGCCTGTCTTTCGGGGTTCGACATTGACCTGGGTGTGCTCGACGGTCAGAAGAGGCCATCAAGACGTCATGGGGGTCTTGATTCTACTTCACCCTCGCCGGCTACCGTGGTCGGGACTGAACCGTGGGGACGGCCCCCTTCGTACAGCTAGTGGCACGGGCGGTGGCTGTTGCTTGGGGAGGTTGTAGTGGGCAAGCTCGTCGCTAGCCCCTAGCTTCGGCGAAACCGAGCAGGCTTTGGATGGTGGCACGTCACTCATCCATCCGCTTGGCTGCTGGCGGGAACCTCGGTAATAGCTAAGCTCGTGCCATGGCTTCCATGGCCGTGCTTGGCATGGATGTCAATGACGTCTACCGCGCCATCGCCTGGCTCCGGATGGTGCTAGAGGCGGCGGCGGCGACAGCGCCATGCCCACGCTGCTGTGGGACAACCACTGGGGCAGCGTGCTCGCACGGTGGTGGTGCTTGAAGATCAGCGTCTCCGTTGAGCGCAGCGACCTAGTTGGCTCGTCTGGGAGGAGGCGCATAAGCCGCGACCGTTTCCAAAGTGGTGGCGACTAGAGGGCGATGGCTCACCCCGGACCGAGCGCCGTTGCAAGAGGAGGGGCGCGGACAGAGTGACCCCCTCGCCTGCACCTTGCAGAGCTTGACCATCAGGAGGCTGCTGATGTCGTTCACCTCCAGTAGCTCCGGCCCCATGTCAGCCAAGGGGGAGGTGCTAATGGCGCCACCTGCTCCAACCACGCCCCCAACAGTGTCCACATCCTCACGTGCCCCCGTGTCCCCCTCGGCGCTAGATGCCGCGGGCGGTGGAGCCTTCAAGGTGGATGGATGGGCCGAGGTGCCAAATTTCTTCTTGGGCACCATGGTCGATGGCGCTGTCGAGGATGAAGATGGCGATGAAGATGACGCACGGCGTACACTTTTAGGTTCGCGCAAGCGCTCCCCCTACTTGGCGGGCCAAAGATGTCGCGGGATTTCTGCGGCCACCTATGGGACCGGGTGGCCCCTTGTTGGTTTGTCAGGGGGACGGCACGTTGCACAAAGAGAAGACTAGCGTACGGCTGCGTGGTAGAGAGCACACAAGTGATTTACCCAGGTTCAAGCCGCCGCGAGGCGTAAGACCCTACACCTTCTTTGGTGGATTGATGGTGGAATGAATGTGGTGGTGCTGTCATGACTGCGCGCGTATGGTGGCTTGGGTGTGTCAACTTTCCAACCTTCTAACCCCTCCTACGAGTGCCATGGGCCTCCTCTTATAGATTAAGGGGTCACCACAGTGGCGAGGTGGTCATTGTCCACTGATATGATAGCAAACAGTGCTATCATACCTAACTCTGCGGGCTGACAGGGTCCATTAAATGCGGCACTGAGTGTCACATCACTGGTCGCCCCGGCAAGGCCTGTCGGGCTACCTTGCTAGCTCCACTCCTATTCTCTTGACACGTCACAGGACGGCTGTCACATGCAGGTTTCTTCTGTAGGAAGTGGCTGCCGTGTGGCGAACGACTGCCACATAATCATCTTGCGGCTTGACACCGCACGGATTGATGACGTGAGTCATGCTTGTGTGGTTCGTGGGGTGGTTCTGCCCCCGCAAGCCCCGGAAGGCTCTGCCGGGGAGCCTTGGTTGCTTATTTCTGGTGGTGACCTTACCCCTTGTTGGGCTCGCTTGCCCGGCAAGGGAGGCCCTTCTCTTGCCGATGTTTTGCACCTTAGGTTGTATCTTGGTCCCTCTGAGTTGCATGTTGGTTCTTCAATCTCTAACTTAAGCTGGTGCTTCAATCTTGATCTTGTGCCTATGCACAATTGGTCAACAGACACAGGGTTTGTTGCGCCGACAAGCATGATTAGTTCACCACAGACCTACTGGTACATAGCTAGTAGCTAGATGGCTTCTTCTCTCTCTTTGATTCTCCTCAACGTTCTTGGAGATCTATTCGATGTAATACTTTTTTGCAGTGTGTTCGCCGAGATTCGATGAATTGTGGATTTATGATCCGCTTATCTATTTATTTGAATCTTCTCTGAATTCGTATATGCATGATTTGATATCTTTGCAAGTCTCTTCGAACTATCGATTTGGTTTGGCTAACTAGATTGGTTTTTCTTGCAATGGGAGAAGTGCTTAGCTTTGGGTTCAATCTTGTAGTGTCCTTTCCCAGTGATAGTAGGGACAGCAAGGCACGTATTGTATTGTTGCCATCGAGGATAAAAAGATAAGGTTTTCATCATATTGCTTGAGTTAATTCCTCTACACCATGTCATCTTGCTTAAAGCGTTACTCTGTTCTTTATGAACTTAATACTCTAGATGCATCCTGGATACCGGTTGATGTGTGGAGTAATAGTAGTAAGTGCAGGCATGAGTCAGTCTACTTGACACAGACGTGATGCCTATATTCATGATCATTCCCTTAGATATCGTCATAACTTGCACTTTTCTATCAATTGCTCGCCAGTAATTTGTTCACCCACAATAATATTTTCTATCTTGTGAGAAGCCTCTAGTGTAACTTATGGCCCTCGGGTCTATTTTCCATCATATAAGTTTCTGATCTACAATTTTAGTTTCTGATCAACTCTTTTTGCAATCTTATACATTCCGATCTATAAACCAAAAATACCAAAAATATTTACTTCACAATTTATCTATCTCTATCAGATCTCACTTTTGCGAGTGACCGTGAAGAGATTAACAACCCCTCTATCCCGTTGGGTGCAAGTTGTTGATTGTTTGTGCAGGTATTCGGTGACTTGTTCGTTATCTCCTACTGGATTAATACATTGGTTCCCAAACTGAGGGAAATCCTTACTCTACTTTGTTGCATCACCCGTTCCTTTTCAAGGGAAAAACCGACGCATGCTCTAGAGGTAGCATGAAGAATTTCTGCCGCCGTTGCATTACATACCAAGTACCCATCATAAACTCTCATCTCTTGCATTACATTATTCGCCACTCGCCTCTTGTTTTTCTCCCCCCACTTCAAAATTATTTTCGAAAATATTTCCCTTTTCTTCGCCCCTCTTCCGTTCGTTGTTTTGTTTGCCTTTTGGTTGCTCATTTGCTAGATCTATTTGATGCCGCCATGTCTGAAATTGGGGAGGTTATCACTGAAAAAGATAGTAGGAACGATGAGGGAAATTTTAATGCTTTTGCCCATACTACTCATCACGAAGAATCTACGGTTCTACATACTAAAAAGCTTCGCATAGGTAGCGGCAATATTATTGGAAAAGGGGTTATTCAAGATTTCTTTACTTGTGCCGGTGCACTTCCCACTTTGGGTAGATCTATTCTCCATAAAACTAGTAGCCTTGTGGATGCTATATCTTTGCTCATAGTTGAACTTGAAATAAAATTTGTTCATATGCATCCTTCCATACAAAGGATCTTTTTAGAGTCTTCAAATATTGAGCATTCTTTTGTTAAGCATGCCGCCACTATATTTCTAGCTCATGAGTTTAGGTTTACTAGGAAAGAAGCAGTGAAACTTTTGTGCATTATAAAGTAGATGGTGGCCATCCTCCGATAGAGAGAATTCTTTTTAATCAAGAAGACATAATGCGTTTGCGATCTCTGGATCTTGTTACTTATAATGAAAATTTAAGAAAGTGAGTCCCTACCTATATTTTAGTTGATAAGATTTATGAGCTTAATGATATTTTTTCTATGCAAAACAACAGATTGGGTTTCTCTCTTGGACACAAGCTCATGACTTTTTTCCAAAAGAATGCTTATAATGATGTGTTGGTCATACAATATGAAGGGCCGAAGGAGGAACCAATTCCTCCTGAGATCATTCTTGGGGATTCTTATCCTATTAAGTTTAGCCCTTTCGATTACTTTTGCTTATCAGAAAGAAAACTTGCTGTTGAATGAAGGGAGTATGACATGAATTTTCAATATTTGCCCTATCACTATTACGATTATATCTAGATCTACTCATGTTTTATGCCTAGCTAAGGGCGTTAAACAATAGCGCTTGTTGGGAGGCAACCCAATTTTATTTTTGTTTATGCTTTTTAGGATCTGTTTTTCTTTAAATAATTCATCTAGCCTCTGGTTATATGTGGTTTTGTGTTTTAATTATTGTTTGTGCCAAGTAATACCTTTGGGATAGCTTACGGTGATAGTTGATTTGATCTTGCTGAAAAATAGAAACTTTTCCGCTCAGGAAAACAATTCTCATTTTTAACAGAAATGTGATAAAATATTGATTCTTTTTGCATAATATTAATAAAAAAGTCTTAGGTCTTCCTGTTGTCTCAGAATTTTTGGAGTTACATAACTATTCGAGAGTTACAGATTACTACACACTGTTCTGTTTTTCACATATTCTATTTTCTGTGTGTTGTTTGCTTATTTTGATGATTCTATGGGTAGTATCGGGGCGTATGAACCATGGAAAAGTTGGAATAAATTAGATATTACACCAATATAAATAAAGAATGAGTTCACAATAGTACCTAAAGTGGTTATTTAATTCCTTATACTAACGGAGCTTATGAGATTTTTGGTTGAGTTTTGTGTTGTGAAGTTTTCATGTTTTGGGTAAGGATTTGATGGACTATGGAATAAGGAGTGTCAAGAGACTAAGCTAGGGGATGCCAAAGGCACTCGAAGGTATATTCAAGGACAACCAAGAGCCTAAGCTTGGGGATGCCCCGGAAGGCATCCCCTCTTTCGTCATCTATCGGTAACTTTACTTGAGGCTATATTTTTATTCACCACATTATATGTGTTTTGCTTGGAGCATCTTGTATGATTTGAGTATTTTCTTTTTACTTTGCCACAATCATCCTTGATGTACACGCATTTTGAGAGAGACACACACGAATCATAATTTATTAGAATACTCTATGTGCTTCACTTATATTTATTGAGCTAGGCAATTTTGCTCTAGTGCTTCACTTATACCTTTTTAGAGCACGACAGTGGATTTATTTTATAGAAATTGATGAACTCTCGTGCTTCACTTATATTATTTTGAGAGTCTCTAAATAGCATGGTAATTTTTTTTGGTTATAAATTTAGTCCTAATATGATAGGCATCCAAGAAGGATATAATAAAAAAATTCATACAAAGTGCATTGAATACTATGAGAAGTTTGATTCCTTATGATTGTTTTGATATGTGAAGATGGTGGTATTTGAGTCATGCTTGTAAGTAATTGTGAATTTCAGAAATACTTGTGTTAAGGTCTCTACATAGCATGATTTATTTATTGATTGTCTTCCTTATGACTAGCGGTCGGGGACGATGGATGATCTTTTCCTACCAATCTATCCCCCTGGGAGCATGCACTTAGTACTTTGTTTCGATAACTAAGAGATTTTTGCAATAAATATATGAGTTCTTATGACTAATGTTGAGTCCATGGATTATACGCACTCTCACCCTTCCACCATTGCTAGCCTCTCTACTACCGCGCAGCTTTCACCGGTACCATAAACCCACCATATACCTTCCTCAAAACATCCACCATACCTACCTATTATGGCATGTACATAGCCATTCCGAGATATATTGCCATGCAACTTTCTAGCATTCCGTTTATTATGACACACTCCATCATTGTCATATTGCTTTTCATGATCATGTAGTTGACATCGTATTTGTGGCAAAGCCACCATTCATAATTCTTTCATACATGTCACTCTTGATTCATTGCACATCCCGGTACACCACCGGAGGCATTCATATAGAGTCATATTTCGTTCTAAGTATCGAGTTGTAATTCTTGAGTTGTAAGTAATTAAAAGTGTGATGATCTTCATTATTAAAGCATTTTCCCATGTGAGGAAAGGATGATGGAGACTATGATTCCCCCACAAGTCAAGATGAGACTCCAGAAGAAAAAAAAAGAGGCCAAAAAAATGAGACAAGGCCCCAAAAAATGAGAGAAAAGAGAAAGGGCAATGCTACTATCCTTTTACCACACTTGTGCTTCGTAGCACCATGATCTTCATGATAGAGAGTCTCCTATATTTTCACGTTCATATACTAGTGGGAATTTTTGATTATAGAACTTGGCTTGTATATTCCAATGATGGGCTTCCTGAAATTTCCCTAGGTCTTCGTGAGCAAGCAAGTTGGATGCACACCCACTTAGTTTCTTTTTGAGTTTCATAAACTTATAGCTCTACTACATCTGTTGCTTGGCAATCCTTACTCACTCACATTGATATCTATTGATGGGCATCTCCATAGCCCGTTGATACACCTAGTTGATGTGAGACTATCTCCTTCTTTTTGTCTTCTCCACAACCATCGGCTATTCCACCTATAGTTCTATGTCCATGGATCACGCTCATGTATTGCGTGAAAGTTGAAAAAGTTTGAGAACATTAAAAGAATGAAATAATTGCTTGGCTTGTCATCGGGGTTGTGCATGATTTAAATATTTTATGTGATGAAGATGGAGTATAGCCAGACTATATGATTTTCTAGGGATAAGCTTTCTTTGGCCATGTTATTTTGAGAAGATATAACTGCCTTGTTAGCAATGTTGGGGATATCGCTTATTGGGAACATATCGGCCGACCCAAGATAAGGGGTAAATCGGCTAGTTTATCGGCATATCGGACGATTTATCGCCATATCGGCTAATTTATTGGTTGATTTATCTTATCGGCCGGACAACGGTAAGCGATAAATTGGCTGATTTATCGGAATATCAGAAGATATCTTGAACAGTGCTTGTTATTATGCTTGAAGTATTATTGTTTCTATGTCAATATTAAACTTTTGTTTTGAAACATACGGATTGGAACATTCATGCCAATATAAAAGGAATTACATGGATAAATATGTTAGGTAGCATTCCACATCAAAAATTCTTTTTTTAGCATTTACCTACTCGAGGATGAGCAGGAATTAAGCTTGGGGATGCTTAATACATCTCCAACGTATCTATAATTTTTTATTGTTCCATGCTATTATATTATCTGTTTTGGATGTTTTATATGCATTAATGTGCTATTTTATATTATTTTTGATACTAACCTATTAACCTAGAACCCAGTGTCAGTTTATATTTTTCCATGTATTACAGTTTCGCAGAAAAGGAATACCAAACGGAGTCCAAACGGAATAAAACTTTCGCGATGATTTTTCTTGAACCGAAAGACATCCACAGGACTTGGAGTGCAAGTCAGAGAAGCTACGAGGTAGACACAAGGACGATTGGTGCGCCCAGGGGGTAGGGTGCGCCCCCACCCTTGTGGGCCCCTCGTGACTCTAGCAACCTAGTTTCTTCACCTATATATTCTCATATATCCCAAAACCAACAGAGAGAGCCACGAAAACACTTTTCTACCGCCGCAACCTTCTGTACCCGTGAGATCCCGTCTAGGGGCCTTTTCCAGTGTCCTTCTGGAGGGGAATTCGATCACGGAGGGCTTCTACATCAACACCATTTCCCTTTCGATGAAGCGTGCGTAGTTTACCACAGACCTACGGTTCCATAGCTAGTAGCTAGATGGCTTCTTCTCTCTCTTTGATTTTCAATACCATGTTCTCCTCGATGTTCTTGGAGATCTATTCGATGTAATACTTTTTTGCGGTGTGTTTGCCGAGATCCGATGAATTTTGGATTTATGATCAGCTTATCTATGAATATTATTTGAATATTCTCTGAATTCTTATATGCATGATTTGATATCTTTGCAAGTCTCTTCGAACTATCAATTTGGTTTGGCCAACTAGATTGGTTTTTTTTGCAATGGGAGAAGTGCTTCACTTTGGGTTCAATCTTGCGGTGTCCTTTCCCAGTGACAGTAGGGGCAACAAGGACGTATCGTATTGTTGCCATCAAGGATAAAAAGATGGGGTTTTCATCATATTGCTTGACTTAATTCTTCTACATCATGTCATCTTGCTTAAAGCATTACTCCTTTGTGAACTTAATACTCTAGATGCATGCGGCATAGCGGTCGATGTGTGGAGTAATAGTAGTAGATGTAGACAGGAGTCGGTCTACATGACACGGACGTGATGCCTATATTCATGATCATTGCCTTAGATATCGTCATAACTTTGCGCTTTTCTATGAATTGCTCGGCAGTAATTTGTTCACCCACTGTAATATTTTCTATCTTGAGAGAAGCCTCTAGTGAAACCTATGGCCCCCAGGTCTATTTTCCATCATATAAGTTTCTGATCTACAATTTTAGTTTCCGATCTACTCTTTTTGCAATGTTTTACTTTCTGATCTATAAACCAAAAATACCAAAAATATTTACTTTACCGTTTATCTATCTCTATCAGATCTCACCTTTGTGAGTGACCGAGAAGGGATCGACAACCCCTTTATCACGTTGGGTGCAAGTTGTTGATTTTTTGTGCAGGTATTTGGTGACTTGTTCGTTGTCTCCTACTAGATTGATACCTTGGTTCTCAAACTGAGGGAAATATGTACTCTAGTTTGCTGCATCACCCTTTCCTCTTCGAGGGAAAAACCAACGCAAGCTCAAGAGGTAACAAGTATGTCCAGGATTAGATTTGCTTCCCTCACATAGTAAAAGGTCTCCAGGATTAGATTTTCTGCCCTCACATAGTAAAAGGTCTCTAGGGTTAGATTTGCTGCCCTCACAGAGTATGAACAAAGTCGGCATCACCACTTTATGCCTCCTTGTAGGTACATTGTGCTGATGCGTCCACTGTCGCATGTCCTTATACCAAATTCTTGCTGTTGTTAATGTAAGGGCGCATGTAAAATTAAGAAATCGCACTATTACCTTAAGGTCATGTCTAACCAGTGTTATTGTTAATCTTATGCCTCCAGTGATATGATGCAATTAAACTGTGTTACAAATGGTACTCATGCTGTTTTCCCCAGTATGATAAGTAACTTGCTTCTTTCTGCTGCTGAGTGTCCTGGTGTCCCAATAGTCCCATGCCCTTAAACTAATTCTTTAGTTGTCGTTGATCCACTGTATCTGGTACACAAGCAATGGCACCATTAAAGTAATCCCATATTTGACAAATGTCATTGTTGATCGTAATGCTTCCAGTAACATGAAGCATTGCTGACGTTTTAAAATTTCTACTGTCCTTGCGTGATTGCCATGAACATGATCAAGATTCTTCTTTTCATTTTGTGTATGTTCCGTATCTTCTTATTGACCAGCAACTGTTTTCTTTCTATCTTTTTTTGTAGATAGGCATATCCATTTCACCTTGTTGCTATTGTGACCTTTTGGTGAACTACACAAAACACTTTTTTGGAATGAGTGTCTTGTGTAGTTCAACTAAAATGTCATGTTGGAAAGATCTCTCAATTTTGGAGGAACTGCACAAAATGGTGATTGGAGTTTCAAAAATCTCCATCAAATTCTGCTAGTTATCTCGTGCAACACTTTGTTAGCCTTTGCAACATGAGTTGTCACTGTCACCACAATGGCACTTTATTTTAGTGGAACTACACAAAAGGATAAGCAAATTATAGTTGCACCTTACATGAGCAGGACAGCCAACCTTAATGTTGCTCAATTTTAGTGCAACTACTGAAGAAGAACCTGCTAGCTCACGAGAGCAAGTACTTCTTGCTAGCTGAATGATGCACTATTTGCTTCATTTCATGTGAATTGCAAAAAAAGTCGCATGGATTGAATCATCGAGTGGAGCTGCAGGTTGACCTCAACTAGTGCCAGTATTAATCATGCTCTTTATTATCTGTGCAAATAGGAATACTCACCTACAGATGTTGTGATGGTCAAGAGCATTCACCAAGTTCTTGGGTTGTATGACACGACCAGCCAAGATGGATTTAATCCCGATATTCACATTATCAAAAGGCTCTAATGGATTGGTTCTGAATCTTGCAAGCTGGGAATCAATGAGATGGGTAGGCATCTTTGTTGTACTTATTATTTGAATCTTATTTGTTGGTTCTGAATCTTGCAAGCTAGGAATCAATGAGCCATGTAGGCATCTTTTTTGTACTTATTATTTGAATCTTATTTGTTGGTTCTAAATCATGCAAGCTGGGACACACGACATGATGATGTAGAGGACAACAACCATAACAAACAGTTCAAACGACACAGTGAATACATGAACTCCTCAAACTATGGCCTTCTGATGGCTCCCTCCACCTCTCCTCTCCTCTCCACCTACTTCATCGCCTACCATGGTGATCTTCATCCTTGATCAAGATGGAGAGTCTCCTGCATTGGGATTTTGCCCCTAGCCTAGCCCTTGCAGATCAGGTGAGACGACAATTTGTCTCTACGGTGCATTTTCCCCCCTCTCGGGACCGCAAGGAATTCTTTCTTGTGGCCACGTTCTCTTCTGCCTGTGGATTCAGTTGGAATTGCTTTGAAATGTTGTTTGGGTGGTATTAGCTCTGGTTTCAAGGTTGTTCAAATTAATCCTCGAGCTTTTCAATTCTTAGTCGCCAACAACAAAGTGGGACACTTCATCTATGGACTTAAAGATCAGGTATGTCCGTATTTTGTTTGTCACTTTCATCTTTTTAAGGGTCGCTTTACCCGTGTTCCCATTTCAGATCATTGTTGGCATGCTGATGAAGAGTTGGTTGATTTGTCATCCCACCATCCTATGGCTATTAAACCACATCCGGATTTTCTCAAGCAACTAACACATTTAAGTGATTCATCCAGGTATGAACTCAGCAAGTTCAACTTAGTGCCTATTGATCATATGAGTTTTTCAAATAAGAATTCAGCTGAGGCTTCACCTTCTACGTTGCTGCATCATGTCAATCACAATGGCTCCAAGGATGAACATTTCAAATTTGGGTCAATTATGGTAACAGCCAAGGAAAGGCCAAAAAAGGCATCAATTAGTCCCCGTATCGTCTTAATGGAGCATTATCTCATACAGGCGAAAATTAAGGAGGCCGACAAACCAATATTCCTTGGCTTGGTTGATTTTCAATGCCCACTTAATGTGCCTTATCTATCTCCCCATCAATGTTTCCTGTCATTCGCATTTAAATATGTGCCGGCCCAAAGCAGTTGGCCTCCCACCCTCTCGGCCCATCACAAAGCTAATATGGCCTAGGCTTGTTATCCTGAGGAGGAAATATTGATGCTGGATCATTTCTGGGCATCTCTTTGTGCTCGGTCCCTGCAATGGGGGCATAAAAAGATGAATTGCCAAGCTCAGATTATTTCCATTAACTATTCGACACCTAATCACAAGGTAATTAATTGCCCTTCCTTAACTTCTACGAAGACTTATGGTTTAAATTTAAATGCTCATGGGAAACATATCAATCATACCGAATCTTCTGCATGGTTAACCCTGCATTTGGGTAATCAGCCTCCCAAACCTTCCACGGTTAGATGTGATTTCTGTGGCAATTATGGATACGTGGCATGATCTTGCCATTCCAAGAGAAGGAAAGAGTGCTGGAAGTGGGCCCCAAATAGTCTCGTCCCACCTATCCTACCCTTTCTACCCCTCACGCTCCGGCTTCTGCCTCGACTTCTCAATCACCACCCCCTCTCTCCTCCCATTCACCACACCTGCCACCTTCAGTCCACCTCACAACAATGGTGAATTATCCGCTGAATCCAGTGCCATTCTTGACACCGTGGTTTGTTGTTGAACCAGGGCCGGCGGACCACGTCGTCGGCAGCGGGATGGTGGTCAGGCCAATCCCGCCTTTGAACCATGACTATTTGTAAATTGTCGAGTCAAGTCAATATGTCCCTCTGCATCGCCGCACTGCCATTCGTCATCAAATCCAAGGTTTGCTCCATGAAGCTGAGTTGTTCACAACAGAGGCTAGTGATCACCCGTTTGGTATTGGCATCTTTGGATTTGTGGATTCTTTGATGCGTGATACGGCTGTAGCAACCCCTATCGAGTTAGAAGAGGAGGATTTGCTTATCTCTTTTGTTCCTCATCATGAAGCTCTTAATCCCCGTACCACCACCTTTGGGCCTGAAATATGGATGAAGTACTTTGGATTTCCGTATGACTATCAGACTAATTATTACATTAACAAGTCGCTTGGTAGGTTCGGCTCCCTTGTCTCCTGGTACAATCCGAGGCAAGATCAGAATTTCATGTTACCAAGGCCCGTGTGATTAGTCTGCGCTTGGTTCCCAAAAACTTTGTGGTTTGGCAACTTGGTGGTGCACGCGATTGTTGGACAGTGCAGATTACCATCCTCCGGAGCAACGACTGGAACACTCTGCTTCCTAAGGTGCCCCCGGCCGGTGAAAAACCTCCTCCTCCTGATGGTGATCCTCACCCTCAGTTTGGCCCTGATCTTACTACGGAACAAGAGTATCAACAACAGGTCCATGAGTGGCTGGTTCAATGCAGCTCCCAACAATGGCACTCCCAATGGACATGATGTAGCCCCAGGTCAAGGCAATCAGGGCTGGGGTGCCTGGCATGTACCCCTAGGCCCTCCTCTACCTCATCTGCCTCCATTTTTGATGAAGTATCAGGCTTGGCTGGCTTAATAGGCATTGCATGTTCAAGATGGTTTGGTCCGTGAAGATAACTTAGTTGACAGCGCAACATAGGCATGGAACGATTCTATCACTCTACTAGACGACTCTAGTTCAGATCACTCTGCTTTGGCCATGATTTTTGCTTCAGATGCTGACAATGGTGCACCTGTCATCTCTGATGCACACCTCATTGTGTCAGTTGCAATGCATAACCAAGGGATTCGATTTCGCTTATCTACCCAAGGTGATCACCTCATCACCCTTGTAATGCCCCGAGACCGATGTGCCAGGTATCTTCCAGTTATTCGCTGTCATTGCCATGTCATTCACTTGCGTGTTGCATCTTGTCATGTCATCATGTGCATTGCATCATCATGTTTTCAAAACTTGCATTCGTCCGGTTTCTCCCAGTTCCTGCGGTTGTCTGTTCTGAGCCCAGACACACATGCACGCGCCCGCAGCATGTCTGAAATATTATTTTTTGAAGTGGCCGGGAGATGTTCTCGGAATGTGATGAAAGTTGGCGTGCGGTCTTATTATAGTGTAGGTAGGCCGCCTGCCAAGTTTCATCGCATTCGGAGTTCGTTTGATGCCCCAACGGATAACTATAGCCGCAGTATAGCCGGTCTTTTTGTCGGACGTTTTTGGTCTCCGGAAACCCTTCCGGGGTGCATCTCTCCCCTCTTCTCTCAGACCAACCCGCTCTCCACAGTCCACCTAGGCCCAGCCTACCCCTCTTTGCGCCGTGCTTAGACCTCTCGTGCGCGTCCGAAACCTCCCCGGACCCGACCCGGGAAGTCGTCACCGTTGGGTCCGGATCATCCCCAAACGTCTACAAAACATCTCCGTTTTCTTGTTTGGATTCCCTATATATTTTTTTCCGGCCGTCTGATTACGATCGGAGGGACGGATTTACCCCTAACCAAACCCACTCGCTATATATATTAGCCTAACCTAGACGAAATCCCTAATTCCTAGGGATCCATCCCACCGCTGCCACTACTCCCCATCACATCTCCCAGATCCGTCGACACCCACCTCCTCTGTTTCCGTGCATGTCCAACCCTGCTCCTCCTCCCGATCCCCATGAATCTTTCTTCCTCGCTGGCCCACATAGCAGCCAGCCGCAGCGCCTCCCCTCATTTTTCAACCCTGAGCCCAACTAGTGGCCGAGGAGCCAGCGTGCTGAGCTCCCTCGCCGTAGCAGTAGCTCCCACCTTCCCCGGCCTCCTGTGCTCCCATGGCGCCCGAGGCCCCCTTGCTCCCTGTTGGAAATATGCCCTAGAGGCAATAATAAAATGGTTATTATTATATTTCCTTGTTCATGATAATTGTCTATTGTTCATGCTATAATTGTGTTATCCGGAAATCGTAATACATGTGTGAATACATAGACCACAACATGTCCCTAGTGAGCCTCTAGTTGACTAGCTCGTTGATCAACAGATAGTCATGGTTTCCTGACTATGGACATTAGATGTCATTGATAACTGGATCACATCATTAGGAGAATGATGTGATGGACAAGACCCAATTTTAAGCATAGCACAAGATCATGTAGTTCGTCTGCTAGAGCTTTTCTAATGTCAAGTATCCTTTCCTTAGACCATGAGATTGTGCAACTCCCGGATACTGTAGGAATACTTTGGGTGTGTCAAACGTCACAACGTAACTGGGTGACTATAAAGGTGCACTACGGGTATCTCCAAAAGTGTATATTGGGTTGTTACGAATCGAGATTGGGATTTGTCACTCCGCATGACGGAGAGGTATCTCTGGGCCCACTCGGTAAGACATCATCGTAATGAGCTCAATGTGACTAAGGGTTGGTCACGGGATGATGTGTTACGGAACGAGTGAAGTGACTTTCCGGTAACGAGATTGAACGAGGTATTGGGATACCGACGATCGAATCTCGGGCAAGTAACGTACCGATTGACAAAGGGAATTGAATACTGGATTGATTGAATCCTCAACATCGTGGTTCATCTGATGAGATCATCGTGGAATATGTGGGAGCCAACATGGGTATCCAGATCCCGCTATTGGTTATTGGCCGGAGAGTTTCTCGGTCATGTCTGCATGGTTCCCGAACCCGTAGGGTCTACACACTTAAGGTTTGGTGATGCTAGGGTTGTAGAGATATTAGTATGCGGTAACCCGAAAGTTGTTCGGAGTCCCGGATGAGATCCCGGATGTCACGAGGAGTTCCGGAATGGTCCGGAGGTAAAGGTTTATATATAGGAAGTATAGTTTTGGCCAACGGGAAAGTTTCGGGGGTCACCGGTATTGTATCGGGACCACCGGAAGGGTCCCGGGGGTCCACCGGGTGGGGCCACCTATCCCGGAGGGCCTCATGGGCTGAAGTGGGAAGGGAACCAGCCCCTGGTGGGCTGGTGCACCCCCCTTGGGCCTCCCTTGCGCCTAGGGTTGGAAACCGTAAGGGGGTGGGGGCGCCTCCACCTTCCTTGGGTGCCAAGCCACCCCTAGGCCGCTGCCCCCTCCCATTAGATGGGATCTGTAGGGGCCCGCGCCCCCCAAGGCCCCCTATATATAGTGGAGGGGAGGGAGGGCAGCCGCACCCAAGTCCCTGGCGCCTCCCTCCCTCCCATGACACCTCTTCCTCCCTGCTTGCGCTTGGCGAAGCCCTGCCGGGTTCCCGCTACTTCCACCACCATGCTGTCGTGCTGCTGGATCTCCATCAACCTCTCCTTCCCTTGCTAGATCAAGGAGGAGGAGACGTCTCTCCCAACTGTACATGTGTTGAACATGGAGGTGCGGTCCATTCGGCGCTCGGTCATCGATGATTTGGATTACGACGACTACGACTCCATCAACCCCGTTCTCTTGAACGCTTCCGCTCGCGATCTACAAGGGTATGTAGATGCACTCCTCTCCCTCTCATTGCTAGATGACTCCATAGACTGATCTTGGTGATGCATAGAATTTTTTTAAATTTCTGCTACGATCCCCAACACTCCCTGCATCTTCCTCGTCGCTGTCGAGGTGAGCAACAGCTCCACCGTGACATAGCTCACACCTCCCTTTACCTCTCTGGTCCTTCTCTCACTCACGATCTCTCCGTCTCTCTCCTTTGCCTCGAACAGGAAGACCCCGCCGCCATGGATGCCCTGCGACGCCTCGTCGCCGTCTTAACCAGCGCCACCGCCGGCAACTACGAGGAATCCGCCAAGAACGCCCTCGCGCCCGCTCCGCCGCGCCATCGCCCGGATCCGCCTCACCTCCCGCCCTTGCCAAGTCCATCGTCGCTGGCCTCTGCTTGCTCTGCTTCGAGCAGAGGAGCTTCGCTCGTCCCGCACGCTCGCCTTGACCCTGCCTCGCTCGCGTTGACCCACTCAGCGCCCCAGGCCCAGCATCGCCCCTTGCTGGCCTCCCTCCTCCACCGTTAGGCCCAAGGCCCAGCCACTCCTCTGCTGGACCGCGCCAGCCCATCGCGCCCCTCTTGGCACCTCCCCACAATTCTGGGCAAGGCCCATGGTGAGAGCAGATCCAGCCCGACATGTTTTTTTTCCTTCAAACGTTTTTCCTTTTTTTTCAGAGAACGCTGTTTTGCAGAAAACCCCCCAAGCAACATGCATTTAATAACTCACATACCGTGCATGATTTGTAAAAACTTTATATATGAAAAATGCTTATAATTTTGTGTAGATTAATAATATGCCACTTTCATGCATGTTTAAAATGTCTAAAATGTTGTTTGTTTAATTTTGCATAAATGCCATGCTAAAATGCTTTAATTCATAACTAATTAACCGTAGCTCCAGATTTAATAAACTTTATATGTAAAGAGGGTGGAAAAATGCCTAGTTTAACATCGTGGCTTTACTTTGCATGTTTAATAACTCTAAAATTGTGTTTAGGGCAGAACAGTACCAAACCTAAAATATGCACATGAGGAGTTTCCGGACTTGTTGTTTTGTTGTTCCGGCCTCATTTAAACTTGCCTAGATAGGTAGTTTTCATATGCTTCACCTCTTGCCATGCTAACAACATTTAATATTGTTGAGTACATAAACGAGATCGAACTAAATAACGTGAATGTGGTGTTCTGTCAATATGCACCTCGTTGCATATTGAGCTCCACTTAATTTGTAGGTTTGTTTGTGCACTTTGCCATGCCATGCTTCATTAAACCGGACATGCATCATACTTGGTTGTGCATCGTGCCATGATTATGTGATGGTTGTTTACCATGTTGTTTGCTTCTTTACGGTGTTGCTTCTTCAGGTTGGTTCTGATAACATCGCGCTTGTGAGGATCCGTTCGACTTCGTCCGTTTGTCTTCTTCATGGACTCGTTCTTCTTCCTTGCGGGATTTCAGGAAAGATGACCATACCCTCGAAATCACTTCTATCTTTGCTTGCTAGATGCCTGCACTTTTTCTATGCCTATGCTCTGATACATACCACTTGCTTATCATGCCTCCCATATTGCCATGTCAAACTTCTAACCCACCTTGTCCTAGCAAACCATTGTTTGGCTATGTTACCGCTTTGCTCAGCCCCTCTTATAGCGTTGTTAGTTGCTTTTGAAGATTGGAGTTTGTTCCACATTGGAACATGATTATTGTTGGGATATCACAATATCTCTTATATAATTAATGAATCTATATACTTGGTAAAGGGTGGAAGGCTCGGCGTTATGCCTGGTGTTTTGTTCCACTCTTGCTGCCCTAGTTTCCGTCATACCGGTGTTATGTTCCTTGATTTTGCATTCCTTACACGGTTGGGTTATAATGGGAACCCCTTGATAGTTCGCCTTGAATAAAACTCCTCCAGGAAGGCCCAACCTTGGTTTTACCTTTTGCCACCTAGCATTTACCCTTGGGAGTCGCACATCCCGAGGGTCATCTTTATTTTAACCCCTCGGGCCAGTGCTTGTCTAAGTGTTGGTCCGAAACAGAGCCACTTGCGGTGCCACCTAGGGGAAACTTGATGGCTGGTTTTAGCTGTACGTACTGTTCATCCGGTGTTTCCCTAAAAATGAGATATGTGCAGCTCCTATCGGGATGTCGGCGCAACGGGCGGTCTTGCTGGACTTGTTTTACCTTTGTCGAGATGTCTTGTAACCGGGATGCCGAGTCTGATCGGATTGTCTTGGGAGAAGGAATATCCTTCGTTGACTGTGAGAGCTTGTGATGGGCTAAGTTGGGACACCCCTGCAGGGATTTGAACTTTTGAAAGCCGTGCCCGCAGTTATTTTCAGATGGGAATTTGTTAATGTCCGGTTGTAGAAAACCTAAAACTTATCTTAATTAAAATGCATCAACCGCGTGTGTAGCCGTGATGGTCTCTTTCCGGCGGAGTCTGGGAAGTGAACACGGTGTTGGAGTTATGCTTGACGTAAGTAGTCTAGGATCACTTCTTGATAAGATTCTCGAACGTGCTTTGCCTTCTCTTCTCGCTCTTATTTGCGTATGTTAGCCACCATATATGTTAGTGCTTGCTATAGATCCACCTCACATACCTCTTCCCTACCTATAAGCTTAAATAGTCTTGATCGCGAGGGTGTGAGATTGTTGAGTCCCCGTGACTCACAAATACTTCCAAAACTAGTTTGCAGGTGTCGATGATAGCTTGCAAGTGACGCAACCGAGCTCAAGGAGGAGCTCGATGAAGATCGTATTCCTTATGTTGTTCCATTTCTAGTTGATCAGTAGTGGAGCCCAGTTTGGGCGATCGGGGATCTGTAGCATTAGGGGTAGTCTTTCTTTATTTGGTTCCGTAGTCAGACCTTGATTGTATCTGGATGATGTAATGCTTTTTTCATGTATTGTGTGAAGTGGCAATTGTAAGACAACTATGTACCTCCTTTCTTATTCATTACACGGGTTGTTGTGAAGATTACCTCACTTGCGACATTGCTTTCAATGCGGTTATGCCTCTAAGTCATGCTTCGACACGTGGGAGATATAGCCGCATCGAGGGCCTTACAAGTTGGTAATCAGAGCCTTTCCCGACTTAGGAGCCCCCTGCTTGATCGAATCGCTGGCATTGTTGAGTCTAGAAAAATGTTTTGAGTCTTTTAGGATTATATATATCGGAGTGTAGGATTCTTTTTTACTCCTCAGTCCCTTCGTCACTCTGGTAAGGCATCCTGATGTAGAGTTTTGACTCTTCTCTTCTCAAATTTTCACTAAATTTTTTTTAGGATCACGCGGGTATCTTGGAATCGTTCTGATGGTTTTGTGACAAGAACATTGTTCTTGGTGCCTCCTGACATTTAGGGGTTGTGGTAGTGTCCCAGGGAGTTGAGCTCCGAGGTGTTGTCGTCACAATGTTATCGTTGCAGTTCTGGAATACCTGAGTTTCGCTGACATTGAAAATCTCTTTTATACAGTTCTTGGTGAGATAACCTCGACGCCACCCAGTACTGGGGCGGGAGTTCGGGAGTATTGCCATAACTCGTATAACGGATGCTTTTCGAAGGTTGAGGTAAATGATTTCCGAAGGTTCTTGGTTATGTGTTGAAGGATGGATACAGCTGGATGTAGGATTTGTTAGTTTTGGGTGAGATATTATGCTTCCCCTGTATCCCCAACACCTGATTGCATAACTGGAAAGTTTCGGGAGTTTATAAGTGGGAATTCAAGTAGCTCTTAGGATATCTTTCCGACAGATGTATGATATGAAGATTGGGGTTCGACGTCTAGTGGTCCGCCTATCCACGGTTGGTTTTACAGTGGCCTCATTGTGTCTTAAAGAGTCCTTGGCTTTGCTGACTCGGGGACGCTTCATATGTTATGTGCACTGCCTTGTACATGATGGTGTTGTACGATCGAGCCCGTGTAGGCCCCACCACAAAAACTTCGGACGAAATCTCTATCATATGTTTGTTCCGGCTTATTCTGCAAGCCAATCCTTTGTTTTGTTTTGAGTTGTGGTATTCGAGTTGCTTCAAAGTCAAATGTGGATTTCATACCTTTCCTAAGCGGTGTTCTCATATTCCTATGTGAATACTAATCCTTCTCGTTTATTGAGATTGTCATGTTAATTCTTTTCAACCGGCGTGTCTCTCTTCAAGTGGATCCGTTCATTTCAACATCCGCAAGATCAACTCCAAGTCTTCCCACCGTTGTTTGTTTCATCCGTCCTAAGTTGTCTTTATTTTCCCGCCCTCCCACCCTTTTTCTTCAAGGACTCAGATTTCTTATTCAAGTATCCTTTTTTTGATGGGAAGCCTCTCCATTCCTTTTCCGTCAATGTTATTATCCGGTGATTCTCTTGAAGATTCTAACGGAGCTTCAAGTTATCATTACTTCATTCTCTTTCTTCTCGGTGGATTCAAGTCAAGCTTTTTTGATCATATCCTTTCCTCGTTTCAATGTTTTCTCATGCCGGTGCACTTCTTAATCATCCACTTCTCGCTATTCTATTGTTCCGGAGTGCTGAAGATATCTCAGAAGATTCGTGTTTTCATTCCTAATCCGTTCAAGATATTCCGAGGTCTTATCTCATTCGAGCCATTTAATTCAATCGGTGCAATATCTCTTTCAAATTGTTCAACGGTGTTTCTTTTGAGTGGGCCCTAACCCACTGGCCTTTCCCCAGGATCTTACCTGACTCTTCTAATTTTCCCGGAGTTACTCCCAAATTCTTTTCGAAGTTTGGCGTAAGAATGATTCATCATTAGTCAGATGGTTTCTCCAAGATCTTTCAAATTCTTTTCATCGTTGGCTCAACCTCTTCGCTTTTGATTCTTCCGGAGTGTCTAAATAATTCATGGTGGTGTTTCTCGTCGTCATTCTCTGCTTTTCAAGGCTGAAGAAGTTTTTTTCTCTCAATCTTTCTCCATTCTCTTCAAGATTCATGGTTCTATCTTGATGCCATCATCTCATAATTGTTTTCGATTATGAGAATTATTTTCACCCATCCGGAGCAAATCAAGAGTCTTTTTAGTTTGATTCTCCGAAGTCCATCATTTCAGGTTTATTCATTCTCAGCTTTCAGCTCTTGTTCTCAAATCTTACTGGTGCATCATGCAAGTATTCTCTAGTCAGTTCATGATCTCTTCGTTCACTTGTATCTAAATTCTCTCAAGCTTCTTCATTCATTTGCTAATTCTTCCCGGTGTTTCTTTATCTTTTCTTCGTTCATTTTCAATTCTTACGGTGGTTCGTTCAAGATTTCTCTTACTTCATTATCATATCAATTCATTTGTTCTTTCCAATCCTACCGGCGGTTCATTGAAGACCTTCTCAAGTTTATGCTATATCCCTCGTAATCCTTTTCAATGAGAATAAGTAGTATGCCAAATCCGTTTGCTCATCATCAATCTAATTGGTGAAGGATAAGCATAACGTAATTCTTATTCTTGTTTCATCAAGTAAGTTCAATTCCTTATTCCGGAGGTTCAACAAGTTCTCGGTTTCAATTGCTTCATCTTTTGTTTTGCCGGAGTTCCTAGCTCTCGCAATTATATCACCACGGAGATTCATCTAAATCATCGTAGGGCTTCACCTTGTGTTTTCAACTTCTCTTTCCTTTCATTTGATCATCCTTTTATTACCGGAGTTCTTCATGGAGGTTCTACATGATGGTTCAGCAAGGACTTAATTCCTTCTCGAAGTGTTCATCAAGATTCTTTTCAGAGGAGCTCAAGCTTTCTTCATCTTGTAATCCGGAGTGCAATTGTTCTCCCTTATCTTTTGAGGTGGTAATATATCATTCTTCATTCACAAGAAGGAGATATTTAAACCCATCACTTTCTTCCTTGGAGTTATCTCGGGTTATATTTCACCTAAAGCCTCCCCTAAGGATTGATGCTATTTATGGTGCTCATAAATGACCCAAGTTCTTCATTTATGCTTCTGGTGAAATAAGCTTCTCGTCTCCTTCTTCATATCAATCCAATCTATTGTATTCCATTAGTGGCAGAATTTCACCTCTTAATTTTAAGAAGTTTTTCAGAAGCTCACAACAAGCTTACTCTTTTCATTGTTGATTTCCCAACAACTCCGTTCAATCCTTCTTTTAAGGATGCTCTCTCAAATTCATTTGAGATAGAACATGTTGTTTTCTTCTTCGTTCTTTTCATTGCTTTCTTTCATTTCTTCCGGAGGCATTGAATGATGCTCTCTTCACTCATCATCTCGTATTGTGAAGATGATGTTCTTTCCTTTTGCTTATCCATTCAACCGGAGTGTCATGTTTTCATTCGAGCTCTCTCATCTTATCAAGTTTTACCTCCATTCTCAACCGGAGTGCCGTCTGAAATCTTTCTTACCCCTTGTGCCATTCTTTCAATAGTTACGGAGGCAGTGTGTTGTTGATTTCATCAAGTATCCTCTCATCTTGTCAAGCTCTTGTTAATTCTTTCCATTTGCAGTCGGAGTGCTGTCTAAATTATATCATTCGTTTCCCTTCTCTATCTTGTTTCAACCAGAGTGTTATGTCTATCATTCCTCTTCTAACTGGAGTCTTCTTCCAAGTGCTTTCATTTTGCCAAGCTCATATTCGTTACCTTCCATTTCCATTCGGAGTGTTGTCGTAATTGATCCTTATCATTCCTTGTGCATCTCGGTCTACTGGAGTGTTTGCATGTACTCCTTGTCCTTTGCAATCCTTGTCTTTTGTCTTTCAACCTCCAAGGTTCTCGTGATGTGCCTTGTTCCTCTTTTACAATGGAGTGTTTTCAACTTTGTTCATCTTCGCTGTATTCTTTTTTTCAATTTGTTCAACCTCTCAAGTTTGTGGTTTCACTCGTTTGTCAAAGAAGCAACTTAGTTTTACCTCTTCTCTTTCTCTTCTGTTTTCCCTCCGGTGCCATTCTAGATCTCGGGACGAGATCCTCTCGTAGTGGTGGAGTGTTGTAACGCCCTGAGACCGATGTGCCAGGTGTCTTCCAGTTATTCGCTGCCATTGCCATGTCATTCGCTTGCGTGTAGCATCTTGTCATGTCATCATATGCATTGCATCATCATGTTTTCAAAACTTGCATCTGTCCGGTTTCTCCCAGTTCCTACGGTTGTCCGTTCTGAGCGCAGACACACTTGCACGCACCCGCGGCATGTCCGAAATATTTTTTTTTAAGTGGCCGGGAGATGTTCTCGGAATGTGATGAAAGCTGGCGTGCGGTCTTATTATAGTGTAGGTAGGCTGCCTGCCAAGTTTCATCGCATTCGGAGTCCGTTTGATGCCCCGACGGATAACTATAGCGGCAGTATAGCCGGTCTTTTCGTCAGACGTTTTCGGTCTCCGGAAACCCTGCCGAGCTGCATCTCTCACCTCTTCTCTCAGACCACCTAGGCCCAGCCTACCCCTCTTTGCGCTGTGCTTAGACCTCTTGTGCACGTCCGAAACTTCCCCGGACCCGACCCGGGCAGTCGTCACCGTTGGGTCCGGATCATCCCCAAACGTCTACAAAACATCTCCATTTTCTTGTTTGGACTCCCTATCTATTTTTTTCCGGCCGTCTGATTATGATCGGAGGGACGGATTTACCCCTAACCAAACCCACTCGCTATATATATTAGCCTAACCTAGACCAAATCCCTAATTCCTAGGGATCCATCCCACCGCCGCCACTACTCCCCATCACATCTCCCAGATCCGTCGACACCCACCTCCTCTGTTCCCATGCCTGTCCAACCCCGCTCCTCCTCCTGATCCCCATGAATCTTTCTTCCTCGTTGGCCCGGGTAGCAGCCAGCCGCAGCGCCTCCCCTCGTTTTTCAACCCTGAGCCCAACTGGTGGCCGAGGAGCCAGCGTGCCGAGCTCCCTCGCAGGAGCAGTAGCTCCCACCTTCCCCAGCCCTCTCTGCTCCCATGGCGCCCGAGGCCCCCTGCTCCCTGCATCTTCCTCGCCGCTGCCGAGGTGAGCAACAGCTCCACCGTGACATAGCTCACGCCTCCCTTTACCTCGCTGGTCCTTCTCTCGCTCACGATCTCTCCGACTCTCTCCTTTGCCTCGGATAGGAAGACCCCGTCGCCGTGGATGCCCTGCGACGCCTCGTCACCGTCTTAACCAGCGCCGCCGCCGGCAGCTACCAGGAATCTGCCGAGAACGCCCTCGGGCCCGCTCCGCCGCGCCATCGTCCGGATCCACCTCACCTCCCGCCCTTGCCAAGCCCATCGTCGCCGGCCTCTGCTCGCTCTGCTTTGAGCAGAGGAGCTTCGCTCATCCCGCACGCTTGCCTTGACCCTGCCTCGCTCGCGTTGACCCACTCAGCGCCCCAGGCCCAGTGCTAGGCCTCCCAGCCCAGCATCGCCCCCGGCTGGCCTCCCTCCTCCACCGTCAGGCCCAAGGCCCAGCCACTCCTCTGCTGGACCGCGCCAGCCCATCGCGCCCCTCCTGGCACCTCCCCACAGTTCTGGGCAAGGCCCATGGTGAGAGCAGATCCAGCCCGACATGTTTTTTCCTTAAAACGTTTTTCCTTTTTTTCAGAGAACACTGTTTTGCAGAAAACCCCCCAAGCAACATGCATTTAATAACTCACAAACCGTGGATCATTTGTAAAAACTTTATATATAAAAAATGCTTAGAATTTTGTGTAGATTAATAATATGCCACTTTCATGCATGTTAAAAATGTCTAAAATGTTGTTTGTTTAATTTTTCATAAATGCCATGCTAAAATGCTTTAATTCATAACTAGTTAACCGTAGCTCCAAATTTAATAAACTTTATATGTAAATGGGGTGGAAAAATGCCTAGTTTAACATGGTGGCTTTACTTTGCATGTTTAATAACTCTAAAATTGTGTTTAGGGAAGAACAATAACAATCCTAAAATATGCACATGAGGAGTTTTTAGACTTGTTGTTTTGTTGTTCCGGCCTCATTTAAACTTGCCTAGATAGGTAGTTTTCATATGCTTCACCTCTTGCCATGCTAACAACATTTAATATTGTGGAGTACATAAACGAGATCGAACTAAATAACGTGAATGTGGTGTTCCGTCAATATGCAACTCGTTTCATATTGAGCTCCACTTAATTTGTAGGTTTGTTTGTGCACTTTTCCATGCCGTGCTTCATTAAACCGGACATGCATCATACTTGGTTGTGCATCGTGCCATGATTATGTGATGGTTGTTTACCATGTTGTTTGCTTCTTTCCGGTGTTGCTTCTTAGGGTTGGTTCCGATAACATCACGTTTATGAGGATCCGTTCGACTTCATCCGTTTGTCTTCTTCATGGACTCGTTCTTCTTCCTTGCGTGATTTCAGGCAAGATGACCATAACCTCGAAAGCACTTCTATCTTTGCTTTCTAGATGCCCGCTCTTTTGCTATGCCTATGCTGCGATACCTACCACTTGCTTATCATGCCTCCCATATTGCCATGTCAAACCTCTCAACCACCTTGTCCTAGCAAACCGTTGTTTGGCTATGTTACCGCTTTGCTCAGCCCCTCTTATAGCGTTGTTAGTTGCAGGTGAAGATTGGAGTTTGTTCCATGTTGGAACATGATTATTGTTGGGATATCGCAATATCTCTTATTTAATTAATGCATCTATATACTTGGTAGAGGGTGGAAGGCTCGGCCTTATGCCTGGTGTTTTGTTCCACTCTTGCCGCCCTAGTTTCCGTCATACCGGTGTTATGTTCCTTGATTTTGCGTTCGTTACACGGTGTAGGTTATAATGGGAACCCCTTGACAGTTCGCCTTGAATAAAACTCCTCCAGCAAGGCCCAACCTTGGTTTTACCTTTTGCCACCTAGCCTTTTCCCTTGGGAGTCGCGCATCTCGAGGGTCATCTTTATTTTAACCCCCCCCCCCAGGGCCAGTGCTTGTCTAAGTGTTGGTCCGAAACAGAGCCACTTGCGGCGCCACCTCGGGGAAACTTGAGTGCTGGTTTTAGATGTACGTAGTGTTAATTCGGTGTTGCCCTGAGAACGAGATATGTGCAGCTCCTATCGGGATGTCGGCGCATCGGGCGGTCTTGCTAGACTTGTTTTGCCTTTGTCCAGATGTCTTGTAACAGGGATGCCGAGTCTGATTGTATTGTCTTGGGAGAAGGAATATCCTTCGTTGACCGTGAGAGCTTGTGATGGGCTAAGTTGGGACACCCCTGCAGGGATTTGAACTTTCGAAAGTCGTGCCCATGGTTATGGGCAGATGGGAATTTGTTAATGTCTGGTTGTAGAAAACCTAAAACTTATCTTAATTAAAATGCATCAACCGCATGTGTAGCCGTGATGGTCTCTTTCCGGCAGAGTCCGAGAAGTGAACACGGTGTTGGATTTATGCTTGACATAAGTAGTCTAGGATCACTTCTTGATCATAGATTCTCGAACATGCTTTGCCTTCTCTTCTCGCTCTCATTTGTGTATGTTAGCCACCATATATGCTAGTGCTTGCTGCAGCTCCACCTCACATACCTTTTCCCTTCCTATAAGCTTAAATAATCTTGATCGCGAGGGTGTGAGGTTGCTGAGTCCCTATGACTCACAGATACTTCCAAAACTAGTTTGCAGGTGCCGATGATAGCTTGCAAGTGATGCAACCGAGCTCAAGGAGGATCTCGAAGAAGATTGTGTTCCTTATGTTGTTCCGTTTCCAGTTGATCAGTAGTGGAGCCCAGTTGGGGCGATCAGGGATCTGTAGCATTAGGGGTAGTCTTTCTTTATTTGGTTCCATAGTCGGACCTTGATTGTATCTGGATGATGTAATGCTTTTTTCATGTATTGTGTGAAGTGGCGATTGTAAGCCAACTATGCACCTCCTTTCTTATTCATTACACGGGTTGTTGTGAAGATTACCTCACTTGCGAGATTGCTTTCAATGCGGTCATGCCTCTAAGTCATGCTTCGACACGTGGGATATATAGCCGTATCGAGGGCGTTACAACCCTACTACTATCTGACCTAATACCATGCCAACTTCTCAATCAAGCCATCCTCTCTGCTCTCTGCCTAATGCTGGCAACTACGGGACATTGGAGTCATGGATATGGTCTGAGACAGGACCACATCCATGTAGAGATCCAGGTTACATTTGTTGATGAGGGGATTCAGTTCATTCAACATGGAGCACAACACACTCGCCTGAGAGGAAATGTACTTCAAATTTCTGAAGTTTTGGAGCCTGGTCCTAACAACATGCTGGCGATTACAGGTTGTGAGGAACCCTTGGGAGGGGTAACTGGTTATGAAATTGTTGAGGCATCTCCAGAGCAATCCCAGCATAATGTGGCTACTATGGATCAGACCAATACCCAAGCGATTTCTGTGGAAGGCCTTTCTGACAATAACAATCACTCTAAAACTGAAACTACTACACAGGCTGCCTTATCCGATAGCAGCAATTCTGAAGCTGATTCTATTACACAGGCTGCTCTGTTTGACAATGGAAACCTCTCTGAATATGATCTTGACATGCACTCAGAGGGGCAGTCTGGTTCTTCTGGCATGGCACCTAAGCTGAGGAAAGGTAAAAAGCAAGTCCCCGTTGATACTTCTACTCTTCGACGCAGCAACAGAACTACAAAGTATGATGGTTTCGGAATTGTGCAGCCCACTGATTCTTGTGCTTCCAAGTCTCCTGACTTGCCCAATCTCACTTTAAATGTTTGGTATATGACAGCCTCCTTGCCGGTGTGGTCCTCTACCACCGTACCATCTGATATTTTTAGTGTTGGTATTGTGTTCTGCTTGTATCTCTCTAAGGCCAAGGCTTTCAGAAACTTAGGGTCTTCATGACCAAATTTGACCCATCGAATAGTACATCTCTTTTGCCAATATTGTCGTTGGTAGCTCAGTAGACGTAGGAGATGTTTCTTTAGAATTTTCCTGAATTTTTTCTCTGGAGTGGTAAGGGTTCTAAGGTTTTCAAGAGTATCAAGGTTGGCCAACGCAAGATTTGAGTTCTCAATTGCCACTAACAATTTAGAGATTCGTTTGCTCCAATGTTTTAATTCATATCGTAGGGCCTTGAACTTTCTGGCTAGTAACATGGCCGCATTGGTGTTATTCTTAAATCTCCTTGACCAGACAGATTTCACCAATTCAAAAAATCCAGGATGTTTTGTCCAATATGATTCAAACCTAAAAATTTTACTGTGAGGAATGGACGTTTCAATTTTGACAACACACGGGATATGATCCAAAACTGGTTTTCCCAAGGGCATGGCAATAGTGTTTGGGTAAGAAGTTGTCTAGTTGTTGGATGTAAGGAACCAGTCCAATTGCTCAAGGAGTGGGTCAATCTGCATGTTGCTCCATGTGTAGGCCCGACCTTTAATTGGCAACTCAATTAACTGTTGAGAGTGTATGATGTCATTGAAAGCTATCATGTCATTCGGATTGCCTCCAGGTTTGTTTCTGTTGTCGGGGCCACGGATGTAATTGAAATCTCCCAGTAGAAGACAATCTTCATTAGATGGTATATTAAGATTATGAAGCCACTCGATGTAAGTCACTCTCGAATCACCTTGACATGGGCCATATATATTTACTAGGGTCCATTCCAGGGGGGACTGTGTGGAGCGGAATTTAATGGCCAATACAAAATCTTCCTCCATGATCACTGTACCAATAAACATGGCACTGTTCCAAATGGTGATGATGCCTCCCGATGCACCATGAGATGGGATGTATGAAAATTTATCAAATCTCTTCGGGAAGCAAGACTTAATGAACATATTATTAATGGTTGGTTTTTTTTCGTTTCTTGCAGACAAATTATAGTGCAACCACTGGAAGAGATAGCATTAGAGAGAGCCAAAAGCTTAGATTCAGAGTTTAAGCCACGTACATTCCAGCATAAGATATTATAGTTCAACATAAACGACATGATAAGCTATAGCAAACTATGAAAGCAGTGATGCACGCGCCTTCAGATACTTCAAGCGTGAGACGGACCGTCTTCAGGTTCCTCCATGAGAGCTTCGTCAGTAACTTGTTCTGGCGGAATGGCACATTGGTTGACTCCAATGTGTTGCAGCACCTGGACGGGAGTGGGTGGAGGGATGCAGTCCCCCTGTTTGACGGCCGGATTAGCTGGATCCACTTGAGCAGCAGCAGTAGTTGGTACAATTCGGGGCTTAACTTTGGATATTTTGTACTTAGTATCTGAAACAGAGGGTATCTTGAAGCCATCATATTTGTTGGATCAATTGCTTCGACGAACCTCAACCATAGAGGCAGGAGCTTTGGCTTTCCCCTTCCTAGACACTGAAGTGCCCGAGCTCATAGTAGCAGCTTGAGAAGCAGTCAGAGGACAATCATTAGAGGGAACATAAGGGTGCTGAGGAAGCACTGCATCATCATGTACTGTCAGGCTCAGATCATCAGAACTGGCTGAGGGGGCCATATTGTTGCTAGGGATGATTGCATCCATAGGCGTTGCTTGATTGGGCTCATCCACAATTTCAGTAATTACTACACTAGAAGTATGAGCCCTGGATACATTGTCAGTGTCCATAAGTGGTAAAAGCTCTTCAGTCCCAAGGGACAGGGACCAAGAAGTACATCCGGGGATTAGAC
This sequence comes from Triticum urartu, assembly GCF_003073215.2. NCBI lineage: Eukaryota > Viridiplantae > Streptophyta > Magnoliopsida > Poales > Poaceae > Triticum > Triticum urartu. The sequence continues at coordinate 237,764,086 of NC_053027.1, read as the reverse complement.
CAGTGCAGGAGACTGAATCAACAGAGTGTTGGATAGTTTTGGAAGCTGACAAAACAGAGAATTGTCCATTTGTTTCAGCAATACTTACACTGAACTGCACTGAACTATCACGAAAACCAAACCCTAAACTCCATGGGCCATAAGCTGCAATGATGGGCTTGATAGCAGCTATGAGATAAGTGTTCAGTCGCAACATGGGCACACAGTCACTCAGAAGTAGAGAGGCATATGTGTGCTCATTGGATAGCATAGAGAATTGCATACTAGAATTGGATAAAGTGAGAGACAGTTCCATGGTGTTTACCTCTTGTATAGCATGCTCTGGTCCATGAACAGAGTCACTAGACTGAGGTGCATCCGCAGACATAACATCAATTGCAGTACCACTGGCAGAAAGAAGTTGGTTGAAAATATTTAGAGGAACCACAACATATCCATCGGACAGTGTAGCACTAGAGTCCGAGCTGCTGAAGATGGAGATTGAGTCATTCCAGGCAGCAGCCGGGCTATCTTGCAGATTGTTGGGGGGAGGGATACCATGGTGCACCTGCAGCCCTTCGCTAGCAAGCCAGGCTTGGAAGTTAAACACTTCAGGCAGTGTGTGCGGTGGGAAAGGGGGGCAGACCCCCCATTATGGTTGGAAATGAACCTCTGCATCTTGTTCCTATTCAGCATTGTCATTACATGGTTGCTCATTTGCATTGGCAGCTACATTTTGGGAAATCCAATTTTGAAGCTGCATTTGATATATTTGTTCAGCAGTTAGGTTGTCACCATGCAGGGGATGAGGAATTCCATCCTCTAGTGGTGGATCCTCGGTAGCCGGCAGCACATCTAGAATGTGGGCATTCCAATCGCTACTACACAGCATAGTTACGGCCACAGTCCAGCTCTAGCGGGAGCCCCCAAGCTAACGCATAACCAGACTCTTAGGAACAAACTTGAGATGGATCACTCTGACCTTCAAAAGGACAAATCTACGGTCCCCTCTAGGATTATGCCATTCAACCAACTAACCGAACTTATCAACAAATTTGTGCATATAGTGGTTTGTTTGATAGTGATACGGGAAACCAATGTAATGCAACCAGATCTCCGACCCAAAAGAAGTGACACTTCAAAGCAGCATCATGTGGAACAAAATAAATCACAACATGCTCATCAAACTCATTTTCATCAAGCTCAAACGTGGTGCCAACTACTGCATCTCTAGTGACCGTATGGGAGAATCCAAAGATACCAACACCATGTGGGTGGTCTCCTACTTCTGTGGGGAAAACTCTTATTCATGGAGCAATCCTTCAATGATGTGATGGAGAGACGCCTTACGGTGAAAGGGGATGACCCTGTTTTCTTCTGCAATGGCGAGGAAGTCGTGGCACAAAGGAGGGAGTGTGGTCACGCACCCTTCGATCAGGCAGCCCAAGCTCGATGGTCATGCCCGGCGAGAGGTAGGGGATAAACATTGATGGGAAAGTTGGCCATTGTTGTTGTGTTCTACAGCGGAGCAGAGGATGGTGTGGAGGTCGAGGTGGAATACGGAGCGGCGGCCTTTGGGAGAGACTTGGGGACCCAACGCCACCCCTTTCTCTCGCGACGGGTATAGCAGGATGAACCCACGTGTCCGCCAAGTCCATAGTTGTTACATCGAAGGGTTCCGGTCAGCCACGGCGTTCCCAAGCCAAGGTTGGTAGGTGTGCTAAATGGTAATGGTAAATCAGTTTGCTGATTGTGGCTCTATATGATATGCATGTTATTTTTCCTTGCCCAAATTATCAACCTTGATCGGGGCTGATTTGTGGCCATGTAAAGAGAGAGCATTTGTTTCCAAAGAGGCAGAAGATTCCTTAGTAGAGGAAATCAACCAAATATCGCGATTACTTTCCAAAGAGCCATATGAAACCTACCGTGAATTATCCAAAATTCCATGTATTCCAGATAGAGCAGAGGACTGATGGGCCTGACTGAGTTTGGGCCTCCAATAGTAACGATCGGCCTTGTAATCAGAACAATTTGTAGAGGTGTGGCCCAATAAGGTGCAAATGCTACAATGAAGAGCTCCTGGATAGCAGAAAGTGTAGTGTGTGTGGGAGCCACAAGTATAACATGTTGGGCCGGTAGTTGGGCTTCATGACTGAGCACACATCTGGTTTGGTGCATTGGAGTTTTCAGTGCGAAGCACCATGTCACATGTTCAAGGTGTGCTCTCACAAGTGGTGCAATACAGACCAGGGCAAGAATCTGCCAGGTGACCCTTGGCCATGCATGAGGCACATAAGTTTAATCTCCTGTAAATATAATCCTGTGGGGGGACACTTGTTAGTTTCCAGACGGTGGCAATGTGTTGCTCCGAGTGATCGACGCGTCGAAAATCCAGAATATGCAACAGAATGAAATTAGGGATAGATTTCCAAGTGTCCCACTTGTACCGACAACCTTCAAATTTTGCATTATGTGCCATAACTCTGCCACAATGAATAGACGGAAGGCTACCAAAAGTTATGTCAACCATTAATGTTGATGAACCCTACTCCGTGGATGACGCCTTACCAAAAGAATTCGAAATTGTCCCATTTGCACAAAAGTCCTTCGCCGCAATGAGGTTGATTCCGGCGCGGCCATCATGGTCAACGGCCAAACAAGATCAAACTTTTGGAGTTCCTCAAGTGCACTATTATCATTAGCATGTCCATTGCCAAGGAAGGAGAGGTTTGATTTTATCGCAATTGGGGACCGAGAAGAAACCTCAGGGCTATGAACATCAGAGTGCCAAGCATTGTCCAAACACCTTGATTGAGTGTAACCAGTGCGATAGAGTTGAAAATGACAAACAAAGTCCGGCCAAACTCGATCCTTGAGGCCATAGGTATAATGTCCCACACGATTGGATGCCACAGAAAAGCGAAAAGATCGACCCTCAATATGTTGCACATTTAGTCCAGAAGGTAGACCTCCGGTACAACATTGTAGAGCAATGGCCACTAATTCTTCAAACAAAGAGAAGGAGCCCAACGAAAAGTACACAACCAAGAAAAACTCCTTGGTCGGTCCATTGGGGGAGAAATGAATAAAAGATCCAAAACGTCGACGCACCTGAGCTGCGACCACGAGGCCGGGAAATAAGCCCAATGTAGAAGGCCCTCCATGAATTCCTAGATCAAGGTGCTCCATGGTTTGGTGGTGGTAGAAGAGAGGTGGAGGAGGAGGTGCTCCATTGTTATTCAAACCACAATACCAGGAAGCAGACTCTTTCGCTTTGAAACCTATTGGATAGCTCATCCTGGTTTATGGATGTGGTTGAACAAGCTTGGCACAAACCCATAAGACATGGCAAAACCTCCAATGTAGCCTCAAGAATGGGCCAAAAACTTAAGGTTGTTCGACATGCCCCTAAACATTGGAGCAAACACATCTCTAGTTTGAAGGTTGCCATTGAGAACACAAATAAAGCATTGTTAGAAAATGATAACATTGAAGATCGCCATGTTCTCACAATCCCAGAAAGTAATTTTAGGGGCATCCTCAAACGAGACCTTCTCAGAATATTGCGCTATCAAAGAGAACATGGGAAAAAGCGCTGCACGATTCATTAAATACAGTTCGGTGATGAAAATTCAAAAAAAACCAGGCCATTGCCACAGAAAGATACAGGAGAAACTGCATTAAAACTTTGAGGACTGATGATGGGACAATTGTGGATGATCATAATGGTAACGAATCAATCCTCTTCGAAGCCTTCAAAGATCGGATGGGTAAACATAACCCCCTAAACATGAAATTTAATCTCTCACATCTACTGAGAGAGGAGGTCGATTTTGAGAGTCTGACCAAGCCGTTTTCACATGAGGAGATCGATGCGGTTGTAAAATAAATGTCACCTGATAGAGCACCCGGGCCGGACGGTTTCAATAGTGCTTTTCTAAGAGCTTGCTGGCCGATCATAAAGCAAGATTTCTACCTCCTTTGTGAGGAATTTCACTGTGGGGATCTCACTTAGAGAGTTTAAAGACTGGCTAGATCACCCTCATTCCAAAAACCAATGCACCAGAAGCAGTCAATGATTATCGCCCTATAACCCTCCTGAACTGATGCCTCAAATTGGTTACCAAGATCCAAGCAAATCATCTTTAAAGAATAATTTTGCAAATTTTGCATCGTAACCAATATGGTTTTCTCCGAGGAAGATCGATACATGATTGCCTTGCATGGGCCTTTGAGTATATACACCAGTGCCAAGCTTCGGAAAAGGAGATTGTCTTACTTAAGCTTTCGGTACTGTCGAGCACTCTGCCATGCTTTTGATCATGAAGAAAATGGGGTTTCCCACAAAATGGCTTGACTAGATGCATACCATATTCTCCTCGGGCATATCTTCTGTACCGCTCAATGGACTACCTGACAGACAATTCCATTGCAAGTGCAGAGTGCGGCAAGGTGACCCACTGTCGCCTCTTCTCTTTGTTCTAACGGCTGATCTCTTACAATCTGCCATTAATGAGGCCCTTGATCTTGACCTCGTCGAACACCCTATTCGCCTTAAGAGGATGGAAAATATCCATTCATACAATATGTGGACAATGTCGTGGTTCTAACTCTGACAGTGATGTAGGGGGGTGAATATGGAGAGGCTAGATCTTAGCTATTGGGAAGTTGTTACACGCAAGGTTTACGAGTTCAGGCCCTTCTTAGAGCAAGTAATAGCCCTACGTCTCGGAGCCCGGAGGCGGTCGACTGGATTATGCGTGTATGGATACAGGGGTGCGAACCCTTCATACTGAGGAGGGGGGTGGCTTATATAGAGTTCGCCGGCCCTCTCCTGCCCTCAGTAATGCAGGGTTTAAGGTACATTTAAGGTTGGGCGTTACTGGTAACGCCCCTAGTAAAGTGCTATAATGACCATAAAGACTACTTAATGCCCGACCGTTTGCCTGCGGAGTGACTTCGGTCGAGTGGCTAGCTTCATGGTCGAGTGATAGCTTCTTGGTCGAGTGTCTTGAACCCGTCGAGTGGGATACCTTCGAGTAGAGGAAAAGGTGGCTTCTCCTACGGGTGTCCTAGGGTAACACTCTTTGGTCAGGTCTGTGTCCCTACCCTAGGTACATGTCTTCATCATTAGCCCCGAATGGATCGAGGTTAGAGTGGGGAAAGAGTTGGAGATCTTTCCGACTGGTTCTTCGGGCTACGTGAGCGCCTTGTTTTGGGCCAATCGTCACGGATGACGTTGCCAACCTTTTTCAGTCGCCTTGATCCATTCCAGGCCTTTCGTCGAGTGAATTTCTTTGTTTGTGACATACCGAGCGCCGGCGCGATCGGGGTCTTCTCTTTTGACAAGTCGTTTTTGTGGCCTGCGGATGTCGCGGGATTTGGATTTTGGGAAGCGCGCGGGACGGGAGCGGCCGCAGTAATCGGAAGCGATAAAGCGGAAGCTCCTCGATCCCCGCGTCGCCTTTTTCGCCACATACTGCGCGCGCGTCTGATGCGGGATTTGACTGGATAGCCTGGGCCTACCAGTCAGCCACTCGGAAGCGGTCCCTTATAAATCGCCGGCTCGGGGTTTCCAAGCAGTGCGCTCTCTTCTCCTCCTTTCTTCCACCTCTCTCCCTTCGCAAGTCCTTCCGCCACCTCCGTTCCCGCCCCAGCGCAGCAGGCCCGTGCGAGACTTCGCCGGCGACGATGACGAAGAGCAAGACCTCCGCTCTGGAGCGCTCGAAGAAGGCGGCGGCAGCGGGGAAAGGGAAGAGGTCAGCTCGGGGCGGATCTTCCTCTAGGACCGCTCTGCCCAAAGGTTGGATCCAGGGCGACTGGATGCCGTTGGTGCTCCGGCAAGAGGATCTCGACGACATGGTCGAGGGGGGAGTCATTCCCCACGAAGCTGCGCGTCTTCCGGGGGAGAGATCGAACCTCAACCCCGCGACGGTGAGTGCGTGCTCCTAGCCACCCACATCGACCGAGGGTTTTCTCTACCGCCCCATCCTTTCTTCCGGAGTTTCCTGAATTTCTTCGGAGCGCAGCTCCACCACTTCACTCCCAACTCCATTGTCTACCTTGCTGCTTTCATCTCCATGTGTGAGGCTTTCTTGGGTTGTCGACCCCATTGGGGACTCTTCATACACATCTTTGCCTGCCGTTCTCAATCGATCGAGAAGGCTAAGTCGAGTGATGAGAGGACGCAGGTGATCCAGCTGTGCGGGGGCCTGGCGATCCAGACGAGGGGGAAAAGTTGTTTTCCATCTATCACCTTCCCGGAGTCGGTCCGTGGCTGGCAGTCGACCTGGTTCTACTGCAAGGACGAGGCGACCCCCGGACAGTCGATTGGTCTTCCTCCTTTTTCCCTTGACCGAGCTGAGAAGCCTGCCTCTCTGAAAGTCGCGCCGGAGGAAAAGGCCCAAGTCAAGGTGCTGGCAGGTCGAGTGGTTGAGCTTGTCCCCGAGGGCGTGACCGGTATGGACCTGCTGGAGGTCTTTCTTCAAAGGCGCATCCAACCGCTCCAGGCCCGCGACCACCCGATGTGGCTGTATTCGGGTCTTGACGACACCACTCGGGTCCACCCAGAGGAGGTCACCGACGAGATGGTGGAGGGGTGGCTGTCGAGCATCACGGGGAACAAAGACAACCCCCGAGGAGCCAGGAGGGTAACCCCACTCGACAACTCGTATGAGGTGGACCAGGTATGTCTTTGTGCTCCCGACTGATATCTTGTCTTCTGTATTGGTCTTTTTTGAATAAGTCGATTGACTTTCGTCTTGGTCTATTGTTTTCCAGGCGACCACCGAGATGTACTCGACGCCCAACGGGGCACAGGGTCGACTGAGGAAGGGGAGGCGAGCGGAGGCAAGAGCGGGGACGACCAAGGGCGAGTGGGAGTCCAAGGGAGAGGGAGGCGACGACATCTTCTCCAGCGAAGGGGAGGAGGAGGAGGTTGAACCCCCCTGTCCGGAGGGGCGATCCAAGCTCAGCCATGATCTAGCGTGGGAACGTGGCAAGGCGACTGCTCCTGTTGGGCAGTCGTCGAAACGCCCTCGGACTTCTTCTCCTCCACCAACTGGGAGGGCTCCCAAGCATCCACGAGCGACGCCATCCAAGCCGCCCAAGGCTCTGCCCAAGATGAAGATAGCTGTTCCTACCATTTCCGGGTAATAATAAGACTTGCTTTCCTTTGTCGGCCGTGGACGGATCCTTGGTCGATTCACTGAGCCAACTGATTGACTTTCGAGATTTGCAGCGGTGCTACTTCTGAGGTCTCCGCCAGGAACGACGACCAAGAGATGGAAGACGCTGTTACCTCCAACCCTGGTATGATTGCTGACGTCCTGCCTTTGAGTCGACTGAACCTTTATTGCGACTCTGGTCGATTGAATGTTTTCCTTGTAGCTCCTCCTCATGTTATTGACCTCCCGGACGATGAAGACAACGAACCGTTGAGAGTGAGGAGGCACAAGAGGGCGTCGACTGACAAGACCCCCCACCAATCCACTCCGGCGCTCGAGGCCGAGGCTCGGGATGGTGGTGATGCCACTCGGGCTTCAGTGACCTTCGCCGTTCCTCTGGCGAGTGCGCGGCCCTCGTCGTCGACTACGGATCCATCTTCTCTTTTTGCCACATACCCCGTCCCTGAGGACCAAGCGGCTGCTGCAAAGGAGGCTATACGCCAGGCGGTGATCATGATGGAGCAAGTGAAGATGGCTCGGGAGGCTAGCCAAGCAGCCTATGACGCGAGTTCAGCTCTTCAGAGCAACGTCCAGGTCAGTCGAGTCAACACTTGGTCTGTCATGATATGCTGTTTGGAGAGTCTCTTTTCCAAAGATCTTTGTATCTGTACACCCACTGGGTGTGTCTGCCAATCCTTGGACAAGTGGGGGCACGCTAAGTGCACCCACTGGGTGTAGTCCCCGAGACTACGGTGGACTACTGGCAGTCGACTGTAGTCTTTACATTGTGTTGCTGTAGCTGTATTTCTTCACTCGGTTTGGTCGGGCCAGGTCGAGTGGAACTCTCTTTTTTTTGGTCAAACCAGTGGGGGCATGCTTAGTGCACCCACTGGGTGTAGTCCCCGAGACTACTGTCGAATGTTTTTGATTCGGCTGTGGTCTTAGAAACGTCATCATTGTCTCTGAGTTACTCGGAAGCAACTTATCTTGGACGTCTGTCGACTGATTTTTCTTTTTGCAGAAATCTTGCGAACTTGTAGCTCGCTATACTGAGTTGGAGAATCAGCAGATCCAGCTCAACCTTAACTTGCAGCTTGCTCAGGAGAATTTGAAGAAGGCGCAAGAAGAGGCAAAAGGTATGGCTGGTGAGGTTCTCCATTCTTAACAGGTGGCTTTTCTTTCCTGTCCATTCTTGATGTTGGTTCCACTCGACGCGCCGCAGATAAACTAGAGGAAGCTCTGAAGAAGAAGGATCAAGACCTTGCAGAGGCGCTGAAGGAGGCCTCGAGCAAAACGAAGCACGCAGAAGAGAAGCTGGCTTCAGTCGGGACTCTTGAAGAGGAGAACTCCAGACTGAAAGCTGCTCTTGAGACAGCTAATCGAGATGCCACTCGACTGAAGAAGGAGAAGATGGCTCTGCACGACAAGGCGGGCGAGCGGGCGGGGAAGGCGAAAGATCTGGAGGCTTATCTCGGAGGGCTCGCCAAGAAGCTGTTCGTCATGCTCGAAGGTAATTATTCCAACCTGACTGTCTTGTAGTTGCCGAGCCCGCGTACGGCCACTGTCTTATTCTTGAATCGTGTTCGCAGAATTCTGCCGGAACTTTGAAGAGGAAACCGGTCGAGTGGAGCCAGGCTTGGATCCTGCCAATTCTCTCATGAAGGACGAGGCTGCCATGAACGTGCTCCGACTGGAGTCTCGTGTTACCAGCGTCGTTGATTATCTGGCTCGGCTGAAAGTTGCAATGTCGCGGATCGACACATCACTCTGGCCTGGGACGACGCTTCAGAACGACCTCGAGTCTCTGATGGCTCGACTTAACGAAGTCCCAGGTCGAGTGGCGGAATGGAAGAAATCTTCTGCTAGATGCGGTGCTGATGTCGCTCTGTCTCTGGTCCGCGTCCATTGCAAGGAGGCGCGACAAGAAAAGTTGGCGGCCATCCAAGTTGCAAATACCAGGAAGCACAACTTTCAAGACTTCATGGAGACCTTCATCGCTGCTGCCACCCGTATTGCCGACGGGATCGACTTGGATGAGTTCGTCACCCCTTCCAGTCCTCCTCCTGAGGAGTGAAGAACTTTAAATTTACCTCGGAATGCCGAGTGGATTTGTAACCGTTAAACTCTGCCTTAAATTTGCCTCGGGATGCCGAGTGGACTTGTAACAGTTAAACTTTGCCGAGCCTCGGGCTCGAGTACTTTGAGGTCTGGGACCTTTTAGGCTTTATCCGAAATTGATTTCTCGTTGGGCATCTTCATGGTTTGATCCGTCGAGTGGGACTTGATCTTCACTCGGAATGACCTTGTATTTGCGGCGCAATTCCGAAGGGGGAGTTAGCAGTCGACTCGCGGATTGGGTCGAATCTTGTACTTAGGCGAGCACTGGGCTGCAGCTAAGCCCCCGAGTGGGAGGTTTTCTCTCCACTCGGTAGGATTTTTAAACACTTAGGCGAGCACTGGGCTGTAGTTAAGCCCCCGAGTGGGAGGTTTGCTCTCCACTCGGTAGGATTTTTTCAATACTTAGGCGAGCACTGGGCTGCAGCTAAGCCCCCGAGTGGGAGGATCGCTCTCCACTCGGTAGGATTTTTTTAATACTTAGGCGAGCACTGGGCTGCAGCTAAGCCCCCGAGTGGGAGGATCGCTCTCCACTCGGTAGGATTTTTTCAAACTTAGGCGAGTGCTGGGCTGCAGCTAAGCCCCCGAGTGGGAGGATCGCTCTCCACTCGGTAGGATTTTTTCAAACTTAGGCGAGTGCTGGGCTGCAACTAAGCCCCCAAGTGGGAGGATCGCTCTCCACTCGGTAGGATTTTTTCAAACTTAGGCGAGTGCCGGACTGCAGCTAAGTCTCTAGGTGAGAGAACTTAGGCGAGTGCTGGACTGCAGCTAAGCCCCCGAGTGGGAGGATCGCTCTCCACTCGGTAGGATTTTTTCAAACTTAGGCGAGTGCCGGACTGCAGCTAAGTCTCTAAGTGAGAGAACTTACGCGAGTGCTGGACTGCAGCTAAGCCCCCGAGTGGGAGGATCGCTCTCCACTCGGTAGGATTTTTTCAAACTTAGGCAAGTGCCGGACTGGAGCTAAGTCTCTAAGTGAGAGAACTTAGGCGAGTGCTGGACTGCAGCTAAGCCCCCGAGTGGGAGGATCGCTCTCGACTCGGTAGGATTTTTTCAAACTTAGGCGAGTGCCGGACTGCAGCTAAGTCTCTAAGTGAGAGAACATAGGCGAGTGCTGGACTGCAGCTAAGCCCCCGAGTGGGAGGATCGCTCTCCACTCGGTAGGATTTTTTCAAACTTAGGCGAGTGCCGGACTGCAGCTAAGTCTCTGAGTGAGAGAACTTAGGCGAGTGCTGGACTGCAGCTAAGCCCCCGAGTGGGAGGATCGCTCTCCACTCGGTAGGATTTTTTCAAACTTAGGCGAGTGCCGGACTGCAGCTAAGTCTCTAAGTGAGAGAACTTAGGCGAGTGCTGGACTGCAGCTAAGCCCCCGAGTGGGAGGATCGCTCTCCACTCGGTAGGATTTTTTCAAACTTAGGCGAGTGCCGGACTGCAGCTAAGTCTCTAAGTGAGAGAACTTAGGCGAGTGCTGGGCTGCAGCTAAGCCCCCGAGTGGTAGGTTTGCTCTCCACTCGGTAGGATTTTTTCAAACTTAGGCGAAACGGATTCACAGCTAAGTCACCCACTGGGGGATTTCATATGTAAACAAAAGTGACAACAATTAATGGAACACTCTTGCCTTTGATAAAAACGAACTGCAGGAACTTTTCTTATTACATCTCGTCCAAGGGAGAGCTCAAGTGTAAAAGGGGTGGAGTAGTTCCGCATTCCAAGCTCGTGGCTCGTCGATCTGGCGATCAACATTGTAGAGGTGATACGCTCCATTGTGGAGGACTCTGGTGATGATGAAGGGGCCTTCCCAAGTAGGAGCAAGCTTGTGTGGTTTCTGTTGATCCACTCGGAGGACCAAATCTCCTTCTTGGAAGGCTCGACTCTTCATATTCCGGGCATGGAATCGACGCAAGTCTTGCTGATAAATGGTCGATCTGATTATGGCCATCTCCCTCTCTTCTTCTTGGAGGTCGACTGCGTCTTGCCGGGCCTGTTCTGCTTCATCTTCGGTGTAAAGCTCGACTCGGGGCGCGTTGTGAAGAAGATCACTTGGCAGAACCGCTTCGGCTCCGTAAACCAGAAAGAATGGAGTTCTTCCAGTCGACCGGTTAGGGGTGGTCCTCAATCCCCACAAAACTGACGGAAGCTCGTCAACCCAAGTACCTGCTGCGTGCTTGAGATCACGCATCAGTCGAGGCTTTAGTCCTTTGAGAATCAGACCATTTGCTCTTTCGGCTTGTCCATTCGACTGGGGATGGGCGACCGATGCATAGTCGACTCGAGTGCCTTGAGAGGCGCAAAAAGCTCTGAACTTGTCCGAATCGAAGTTTGACCCATTGTCAGTGATGATACTATGCGGGACTCCATATATGAATGTTAGCCCTCTGACGAAACTGATAGCAGTGCAAGCATCAAGATTCTTGATAGGCTTAGCTTCAATCCATTTGGTAAACTTGTCGACTGCCACAAGCACATGAGTGAAACCACTTCTGCCTGTTCTCAGCGGACCAACCATGTCTAGACCCCAAACAGCAAAGGGCCAGACGAGTGGAATGGTCTTCAGGGCTGATGCAGGCTTGTGTGACATGTTGGAGTAGAACTGGCACCCTCCACACTTGTCGACTATCTCTTTTGCCATCTCATTTGCTCTAGGCTAGTAGAATCCCTCTCGGTATGCTTTAGCCACAATGGTCTGAGAGGACGCATGGTGGCCACAGGTCCCCGAGTGGATATCATCAAGGATTATCCGACCATCTTCTGGTGTTATGCACTTCTGACCGATTCCAGTCGCGCTTTCTCTATACAACTACCCCTTTATGACTGTGAAGGCCTTGGATCGGCGGACGATCTGTCGAGCCTCTTCCTCATCCTCTGGGAGCTCTTTCCTTAGGATATACGTGATGTACGGTATCGTCCAGTCGGGAGTGATTGCCAAGACTTCCATGATTAGGTCGGCCACAGCAGGAACTTCGACTTCAGTCGGATCTGTGGCACTTTTCGGTTGTGGGGATTCTTCTGTGAAAGGATCCTCCTGGACTGACGGCGAGCGGATGTGCTCCAAAAACACATTTCTGGGAATGGCTTCTCTCTTGGAGCCTATCTTTGCCAGATCATCAGCCGCTTGATTTTTCAGTCGGGGGATGTGATGAAGTTCTAACCCCTCGAATTTCTTTTCTAGCTTTCTCACTGCATTGCAATAACCAGTCATAGCCGGACTTCTGACGTCCCACTCCTTCATCACCTGATTAACCACCAAATCTGAGTCGCCATAGACCATGAGGCGACGGACGCCAAGTGAAATGGCCATGCACAACCCATACAGAAGTGCTTCATACTCTACTTCATTGTTGGAGGAATCGAAGTGAATCTGGAGAACGTATCTGAGCTTATCTCCTCGGGGGGAGACTAGAACTACCCCAGCACCGGAACCATTCAGCATCTTAGATCCATCGAAGAACATGGTCCAGTGCTCCGAGTGAACTTGAGTCGGAAGCTGCTGTTCAATCCACTCGGCGATGAAATCTGCGATTGCTTGGGACTTAATAGCCTTCTTTGCTTCAAACTTGATATCTAAGGGAAGGAGTTCAATCGCCCACTTGGCCACTCGACCAGTTGCATCTCTGTTATGCAGAATCTCTGACAGTGGGGCGTCGCTGACGACTGTAATGGAGTGGTTAGAGAAGTAATGTGCAACCTTCTTCGTGGTCATGTAAATCCCATATACAAGCTTCTAGTAGTGAGGGTATCTTTGTTTTGAAGGGGTCAAAACTTCAGACAGATAATAGACTGGGCACTGAACTCTGAAGGCCTTTCCTTCTTCTTCCCGCTCGACCGTGAGTACTGTACTGACAACTTGTCCCGTGGCCGCAATGTACAGCAGCAGAGGCTCTTTGCTGATTGGGGCAGCAAGCACCGGCTAGGTGGAGAGTAGAGCTTTGAGCTCTGCAAACGCTGCGTCAGCTTCTGGAGTCCACTCGAACTTGTCAGACTTCTTCATCAGTCGGTAAAGAGGCAACGCTTTCTCACCGAGTCGAGAAATGAATCGACTTAGAGCGGCCAAGCAACCTATAAGCTTCTGGACATCGTGTATACGCACGAGGCGCTTCATCCGGAGTATGGTGCCAACTTTCTCGGGGTTAGCGTCGATTCCTCGTTCGGAAACGAGAAAACCGAGTAACTTTCCACCTGGAACTCCGAATGTGCATTTTGATGGATTGAGCTTGATATCATATCTCCTGAGGTTAGCAAAGGTTTCAGCAAGGTCAGTCAGTAGGTCGGAACCTTTTCGTGACTTAACCACAATATCATCCATGTATGCTTCTACGTTCCGACTGATCTGAGTGAGCAAACACTTCTGAATCATCCTCATGAACGTGGCTCCAGCATTCTTGAGGCCGAAGGGCATGGTAACATAACAGAAGCACCCAAATGGGGTGATGAAAGCCGTTTTGATCTCGTCAGGTCCATACAGACGGATCTGATGGTACCCTGAATAAGCATCTAGAAAAGACAAGCGCTCACATCCCGTGGTTGAGTCCACTATCTGGTCGATGCGGGGGAGAGGGAAATGATCTTTTGGGCAGGCCCGATTGATATGTTTGAAATCAATGCACATGCGAAGTGACTTGTCCTTCTTGGGGACCATGACGACATTGGCGAGCCACTCGGAGTGGTAAATCTCTCGGATGAACTCTGCTGCTAAGAGCCGAGCCACCTCCTCGCCAATGGCCTTCCTCTTCTGGACGGCGGACCGTCGAAGATGTTCTTTCACAGGCTTGAACTTCGGGTCGACTTGCAGACGGTGCTCAGCCAGCCCCCTGGGAACTCCAGGCATGTCAGAAGGCTTCCACGCGAAGACGTCCCAGTTCTCACGGAGGAACTGGATGAGCGCTTCTCCCTATTTGGAGTCGAGCGTCGTCGAGATATGAGTCGGAACAGCGTCGGGGTCGGTCGGGTGAATGTGAGCTGTCTTTGTTTCACCGGACGACTGAAAAGCTGACTCTGAAGCAGGCTTCTTGGCCCGTAGCAATTCACTCGGATCGACAGTCTTTTGGTACTCTTGCAGCTCGACCACTGCCATCTGAGCATCTGCAATCTTTGAGCCTTTCTGAAAGCACTCTTCTGCCTTCTTCCGATTGCCTGTAACAGTGATTACCCCTTTAGGGCCAGGCATCTTCAGTTTGAGGTACACGTAACATGGTTGAGCCATGAAGCGCGCGTAAGCTGGCCTGCCCAAAATGGCATGATAAGCACTTTGGAAGTCCACAACTTCGAATGTCAACTTTTCCTTGCGGTAATTCTTTGAATCACCGAAAACCACATCAAGAGCTATCTGGCCGAGTGATTCGGCTTTCTTGCCAGGAATGACTCCGTGGAAGCTTATGTTACTGGTACTCAGTCTGGACATCGGAATGCCCATTCCTTTCAAAGTTTCAGCATATAGTATGTTCAAGCCACTGCCACCATCCATCAGGACTTTGGTCAGTCGAGTGCCTTCAACGATTGGGTCGACCACCAAAGCTTGCCTCCCAGGGGTGGCAATGTGCGTCGGGTGATCGGACTGGTCGAATGTGATGGCAGTCTGAGACCACTTCAGGTAACTGGGCGTTGCTGGGGCAACCATGTTGACTTTTTCTCTCGACATCGGCAAAAATCATTAGGGTGGAATTAACTTGGGGGTATCCATCGTCACTGTCTCCCTTGTCCTCAACTCTGTCTGACTCTTTTTCCTTGTCTTTGGGCTGTTTGCCCTGAAACTGCTGGATCAGGAGTCGACACTGTCTAGTGGTATGCTTCGGGTAAATGAAATTACCCTCTTCATCTTTCTTTGTGTGGATGTGACATGGCAGATCCAGAACATCATTTCCATCTTGATCCTTGACTTTCTTGGGATTCCAGGGGCCTTTGGGTTTTCCCTTGAAGTTTCCCTGGGCTACAGCCAGGGCCTCCCCAGGAGCGGCCGGCTCGGCCTTCCGCTTCTGTTTCCGACTGGAGTTTCCTCCGGTTTCTTGGGCGACTTCCTTGAGCTTGCCGCTTCAGAGTCGATCTTTGTCTTCACCATTAGCGTACTTGGTGGCAATCTCCATCATCCGATTCAGAGACATCTCTCCAGTTCGACCGAACTTCAAATTCAACTCTCTGTATTTAACGCCTTCCTTGAAGGCACAAACTTCTTGATGGTCTGGCACATTCTCTACCGTGTGATGCAGCATGATCCACCTCTGAATGTAATCCCTAAGTGTTTCATTCGGCTTCTGTACGCAGGACCTCAACTCTGTAAGGCCCGCAGGTCGCTTGCAGGTTCCTTCAAAGGTTGTGACAAACACTCGGGAGAGGTCATCCCAGGTGTAGATGCTGCTGGGTGCCAACTGATTCAGCCACGCTCTGGCTGAGCCCTCTGACATGAGAGGCAAATGCTTCATGGCCACCTCATCGTTGCCGCCGCCAATCTGTACAGCCACTCAGTAATCTTCGAGCCAAGTGTCAGGCTTAGATTCACCGGTGAACTTGCTGACCCCAGTCGCCAGCCTGAAGTTGGGAGGAATCACTGCAGCCCTGATGGCTCGACTGAAACACTCTGGCCCTGAAACACGTGCTCTGCTGTTGGCGGGCGCATCTCTGTTCTGGCCTTCCCGATGAGCCCTGTTCCTGTCGACCAAGCCTTGAACGAGGACAGATCTGGCATCAAAGCCTGGGTCCCCGGGGTCGACTGGAATCCTCTGCCCGACACTATGAGGGCGTTTGTCATCTTGCCGTCGAGGCGCATATGACCCACTCCTCGGGGGAGGGGTTGGCACTCGACGTCGATCATAACGGTCGAATCGGTGATCATACTGCTCATTCCTCCTGTACTGATCATGCCGGTCGCCACGTCCCTCACGCCTCGGGGGCGATCTCGGGCTGTGAGCCGACTCGACTGTACCCGTCACGACGGATCGACTGTGGATCCTGTTCCGCGACTGAGAGACAGCAGAATTCTGGTTTCCCGCCGCCCGGAGCAGTGCTCTGATCTGCAACAAGCCTCTGCCCGCCTCCGACTGGGGGGGCTGAATTGATTCTTCTATACGGGCCGCAGCGGCCAAATTCTGAACAGGGATTCGGTATACCTGCGGCGATGGGAAAAGCTGACGCCGACTGGACTCGGGAGCTTGCTGACGTCGACTGGACTCGGGAGCCCGCTGACGCGCTTGCTCGTCGAGTATCCGCTGGAGATTCTCCAGTCGAGTGCGCTCGGCCAGATTAGCCAAGCGCGCGTCCTCCAAGGCCCGGGCCTCGGGGGTTTCTCCGACAATAGGAGTGTGGAGCACGTCCATGTTCCAACGGCGAAGCTCCTCTCGCTGTAGTGAGGTGAGAGGTTCGGGGAGGTACTCATCGTGGGGATGCGACGGGTCGCCCCCACCCGCGCCTCCACCAGCGCGAGGGAAACCAGGAGGACTGTGCGTCCCATCAACCGCCAGAACCTCAGCCGCTGGGTCGCTTCTGTCGCACTCGGATGCGGTCTCCGCGGAGCCAGTCGACAGGTCGAATAGGCCGCAGAGGGATTCGTCGGGCTAGATCGCCGCGACTTGCGGGGTGGCCGACTGGCGAGCCACGGCATGTCTCACCCACCTCTGAAGTCTCGACCGACCGGAGCGCTTGCGCCGGTGGGAGAAAGAGCGGGAAGACGATACGGGGGCCGACCGATATTGGGTCGATGGTTGCCGTAGGAGGACGCCACGAACGCATGCGCGGAAATGCGTCGCACCGCGGACGGGGAGCGCGTCGATGTCGAGTGGCGCCTCCTGAAGCCAGGCGGAGTCGTCGGCGATGAACGTGAGCACGCCGAGACGGATCTCGCGGACCTCCACCAAAACTCCGCACGAAACCATGATCAAAGGGATCGGAAAAATCGCAACTTCTCCAATCAGGCGCTAAGACTGCGGCCCCAAGGTGGGCGCCAACTGTCGTGGTTCTAACTCTGACAGTGATGTAGGGGGGTGAATATGGAGAGGCTAGATCTTAGCTATTGGGAAGTTGTTACACGCGAGGTTGATGAGTTCAGGCCCTTCTCAGAGGAAGTAATAGCCCTACGTCTCGGAGCCCGGAGGCGGTCGACTGGATTATGCGTGTATGGATACAGGGGTGCGAACCCTTCATACTGAGGAGGGGGGTGGCTTATATAGAGTTCGCCGGCCCTCTCCTGCCCTCAGTAATGCAGGGTTTAAGGTACATTTAAGGTTGGGCGTTACTGGTAATGCCCCTAGTAAAGTGCTATAATGACCATAAAGACTACTTAATGCCCGACCGTTTGCCTGCGGAGTGACTTCGGTCGAGTGGCTAGCTTCATGGTCGAGTGATAGCTTCTTGGTCGAGTGTCTTGAACCCGTCGAGTGGGATACCTTCGAGTAGAGTAAAAGGTGGCTTCTCCTAGGGGTGTCCTAGGGTAAGACTCTTTGGTCAGGTCCGTGTCCCTACCCTAGGTACATGTCTTCATCAGACAACACTATCATTGTTGTTAAGAAGATCCTGGAGGACTATGCCACCTCTATTGGGCTCAAGATCAAATTCCATAAGTCAACCTTTGTGCCCATAAATACTCAATAGGAGAATTGCGGTGCTCTAGCCACCCTCTTCGGTCGCACTCAAGCTAGCATGTCGTTTACGTACCTAGGGTTTCCTATTGGCACTACTAGGACATCTGTTCTTGACATGACACCTATTGTATGCAAAGCAGAAAGAAAAATCACGGCAGCCATGTCACTGATGTCTCATGCTGGAATACTTGCGTTACTGAACTCTGTCATCACGTCTTTGGTGATATACCTCATGGGCACCATTAGAATTCCCCCAAAATATTGGCGTAATTGGACAAGATAAGACAACACTGTCTATGGAACAAAAAGACTGAAAAGGGGGACAGATGCAATTCCTTAGCAGCCTGGGATATGGTGTGCCACCTGAAGAAAAGTGGTAGGCTTGGAGTTCTAAACCTACGAGTCCAAAGTGATGCTTTATTGCTCATGTTTCTTCACAAGTTTTACAACTGACACGATATACCATGGGTGAATCTTATTTGGGATACGTACTACACCAATACTGTGCCACATGCGGTCAACCCTTGCGGCTCCTTCTGGTGGAGGGACCTAATTAAATTAATGCTAGTTTATCGTGGTATTACCAACGTGCATATTGGTCCGGGCACTTCCACCGTCTTTTGGAAAGATGATTGGAATAAGGCAATTTATGCAGAGAAGTTCCCGAGAGCATATTCGTACTCCAAATCTGAAGATGTTTCTGTTCGTGCTTTCCTAGCCACAACTGATCTGTCCACGACCTTTCCCCTACCACTCTCGGTGCAGGCCCATGCAGAGTTGAGACAAATTCAGGATGAAGTGATTAATGTGGACATATCAGAAAGCCAAGACACCTGGCGGTGCTGTTGGAATACTCACATATTTAAGATCAAAGCATACTATGACTTCTACTTCAGAGAGATTAATGCACATGTGGCGTTTGGCTGGTTTTGGAAATCAAAGTGCACTCCTAAGATCAAGGTATTCAGCTTGCTGCTGCTGTCATATTGCCTAAATAGCATAAACATGCTGAAAAGGAGACATTTTCACATTGGACACAACCTTGACTGCCTCCTGTGTAGGGAGCATATTGAAGAAACTGTGGAACACCGCTACCTCTTGAGCTTGCGTTGGCTTTTCCCTTGAAGAGGAAAGGGTGATGCAACAAAGTAGAGTAAGTATTTCCATCAGTTTTGAGAGCCAAGGTATCGATCCAGTAGGAGATAATGCACATGCCACCGAATACCTGCACAAACAAACACCAACTTGCACCCAACGCGATAAAGGGGTTGCCAATCCCTTCACAGTTATTTGCAAAGTGAGATCTGATATAGATGGATAAATGCTAATATTTTTGGTATTTTTGGTTTATGAAATGGAAAGTAAAAGATTGCAAATAAAGTAAATAGGAAACTAAAATTGTAGATCGGAAAATTATATGATGGAAAGTAAACCCAAGGGCCATAGGTTTCACTAGAGGCTTCTCTCAAGATAGAAAATATTACAATGGGTGAACAAATTACTGCCTAGCAATTGATAGCAAAGCGCAAAGTTATAACGATATCTAAGGCAATGATCATGAATATAGGCATCATGTCCGTATCAAGTAGACCGACTCCTGCCTGCATGTACTACTACTACTCCACACATCGACCGACTCATGCCTGCATCTAAAGTATTAGGTTCATAAGAACAGAGTAAGACATTAAGTAGGATGACACGATGTATCGGGATAAACTCAAGCAATATGATGAAAACCCCATCTTGTTATCCTCGATGGTAACAATACAATACATGTCGGTTACCCTTCTGTCGCTAGGATAGAGCACCGCAAGATTGAACCCAAAGCTAAGCACTTCTCCCATTGCAAGAAAAACAAGTCTAGTTAGCCAAACCAAATCGATAGTTTAAGGATACTTGCAAAGATATCAAATCATCCAAATAAGAATTCATAGGAGATTCAAATAATATTCATAGATAAGCTAATCATAAATCCACAATTCATCGGATCTCGGCAAACACACCGCAAAAGAGTATTATATCGAATAGATCTCCAAGAACATTGAGGAGAACTTTGTATTGAGAATCAAGGAGAGAGAAGAAGCCATCTAGCTACTAGCTATGGACCCGTAGGTCTGTGGTAAACTAGGCACGCTTCATCGGAGAGGCAATGGTGTTGATGTAGAAGCCCTCCGGGATAGAATCCCCCTCCGACAGGACGGTGAAAAAGGCCCCTAGATGGGATCTCACAGGTACAGAAGGTTGCGGTGGTGGAAAAGTGGTTTCATGGCTCCCTTGTAAGGTTTTGGAAATTTGAGAATATATAGGCGGAAGAAATAGGTCGGTGGAGTCACGAGGGGCCCACAAGGGTGGGGGGGCGTGCCCTACCCCCTAGGCGCGCCTCCCGACCTTGTGTCACCTCATGGCTTTCCTAACATGCACAACAAGCCCTCTGGATGTCTTCCGGTACAAGAAAAATCATCGTGAAAGTTTCATTCCATTTGAACTTCGTTGGGTATTCCTTTTTTGTGAAACTCTAAAACAAGGAAAAAACAGGAACTGGCACTCGACTCTAGGTTAATAGGTTAGTCCCAAAAATCATATAAAATAGCATATTAATGCATATAAAACATCCAATACAGATAATATAATAGCATGGAATAACAAAAAAATTATAGATACGTTGGAGACGTATCAAGCATCCCCAAGCATAATTGCTGCTCGTCCTCGAGTAGGTAAACTATAAAAACAAATTTTTTGTTGTGGAATGCTACCTAACATATTTATCCATGTAATTGTCCTTATTGTGGCATGAATGTTCAGATCCGTATGATTCAAAACAAAAGTATAGTATTGACATAAAAACAATAATACTTCAAGCATACTAACAAAATAATTATGTCTTCTCAAAATAACATGGCCAAATAAAGCTTATCCCTACAAAATCATATAGTCTGGCTATGCTCCATCTTCATCACACAAAATATTCAAATCATGCACAACCCTGATGACAAGCCAACCAATTGTTTCATACTTTTGGTGTTCTCAAACCTTTTCAACTTTCACGCAATACAGGAGCATGAGCCATGGACATAGCACTATAGGTTGTATAGACAGTGGTTGTGTAGAAGACAAAAAAGAAGGAGATAGTCTCACATCAACTAGGCATACCAACGGGCTATGGAGATGCCCATTAATAGATATCAATGTGAGTGAGTAGGGATTGCCATGCAACGGATACACTAGAGCTATAAGTTTATGAAAGCTCAAAAAGAAAACTAACTGGATGTGCATCCAACTTTCTTGCTCATGAAGACCTAGGGCACTTTGAGGAAGCCCATCATTGGAATATACAAGCCAAGTTCTATAATGAAAATTTCCCACTAGTATATGAAAGTGACAATATAGGGAGACTCTCTATAATGTAGATCATGGTGCTACTTTGAAGCACAAGTATGGCAAAAGGATAGTAACATTGCCCCTTCTCTCTTTTTTTGGGACTTCTCTTTTTTTATTTAGACTTTTCTCTCTTTTTTATTTATTTTATTTCCTCACATGGGAAAATTCTCTAATAATGAAGATCATCACACTTTTATTTACTTACAACTCAAAAATTACAACTCGATACTAGAACAAAATATGACTCTATGTGAATGCCTCCAGCGGCGTACCGGGATGTGCGATGAATCAAGAGCGACATGTATTGTAACATCCTAAAATTTTAAATTTTGGAATGTTATATTAAATAAATATTTATGATTGTTTGTTTGATTGTTGTGTGATTGATGTGTGAAATTGAGTGGAATTGAAACTTTTTGAAAGTTGAATGAGAGGGAATGAAATGACTTTCCCAAACTTTCACCTTGCATTTTGAATCTCCAAGAATTCAAAACAAAACCCTAGAGTAAGAAGACATGACTTCTTCCATTTAAAATGAAAAAGGGTTTTGAAAAGATTTGAATTCCATTTGGATATTTCAAATTCAGAACTTATGCAACTCAATGATTTTCATGAGAGAAGATAAAATGACTTCTTCAAATTATATGAAATAGAGTTGGAAGTGGTTTGAAATTCAAATTCAAAACCATTTAGGAGTTATTTGACTTTTAATCAAATTATTTTTCTCCTAAAAAAAATAAATGGAAATAAGGGTAAAATGATTCCCTTCAATGGAAAATTAGGAGAAAATAATTTTGAAGTCATTTTGGTATTTTCAATAATTATTTTTTGTTCGGTTTTAATGCAACAGTACCACTTTTTGCTTTATTTGAATTTTTTTAGATTTTATTTGCCTCTCAAAATGTGTTCATGTTTTAGGAAATTTTATTCTGAAAATTTTGATATATTATATGCCTATATAATATATTAATTTTTTTTCTGTTGGTTTTATTGTGTGTGCTTTATATGAAAAAAACAAACGGCCAAAGCTAGCGCCCCAGGCGCTATCCGCCAGCCCACCTGGCCGAATCGGCCCATGGCCATCTCCACCGCGGCCTCCCTCTCGCAGCCGTTTCTCCTCGATCGCCCGACCCCTCGCTCGCCTCCCGCTGCCGCTGACGCATGGACCCCACTGCCCGATCGCCCCGCCCGCATCTTCCTCTTCTTCCTCCCCATGCCAGAACCGCCGCCGAATCCCGGATCCCTCGGGATCTTCTTCCCCGATTCGCCCCCTTCTCCAAGCACCCTCCCCTATATATACCTCTCGCCCCTCATCCAATTCCCAGCAAAACCCCTCTTCCCCGTGCCCTTTGCCTCGCCCACTCGCTCACCGGAGCTCAACTCCGCCACCGTGCCATTGTCGCCCTAGCCACTCCCTCCGTCATCCCCGAGCCCCACCACCTCCACCAATCGCCTCGACCACGTCCACCGCACCTCCCCGAGGACTCGCCCGAGCTCCTGCGCCCTTGGAACGCCACCGCCTCCGACCACCTGAACGCCACCGCCGCATAGAGCTCGCCGCCGACCGTCTCCGACCACCTCCACCGGCGCCACGACCACCGTTGGACTCGTCGGCGTCTGCTTCATCTCCCTGGCCACCCCACTGACGCCGAAGATCACCGGAGCGCTGCCACCGTCGTCGCCCGACGCACTCGCCGTCGACCAGCACCGCGGTGAGCTCTCTCTCCGTCCTCGTCCATCTGATCTAGATTATATGGTTGTGATTAGATTAGATCGAACAGTTAGGTTTTTTTACTAGATCGGTTTAGCTTCGGTTTATTTATGGTTTAGATCTAATTGGTTTAGCCGATCAGTTTTTGTTTCACTAGCACGTGTGGTTTTGTTAAGTATTGGCTAAGCACATTTTAGCTACCGATCGCCCACCAGTTTCGCCCAGTAGCAATGGGCCACGTAGCTAGTGCCCGATTTTTTTTGTTTTTTTCGTTTTTGTTATAAGAAACAGAACAAGTTTCAATCTTATATTGCTTGTATCTTTTAGCATACTTGATACTTTTGAGTGATTCCAATTGCAATGTGTCACAAATTTTATGAAGTTTCTGTTAATGATTTGAAATTTTGAATTTGAGTAGTTTAAATTTGAATTAGTTCAAATATGCTTCAAACACCGTTTTGGCTCTAGTTTAAACTCTAGAATAGATTTTTGATTGATTCCTTTTGCTATTGTTTTTTTATTGTTTTGTTTATCCAGTAGCATGTAGTGGCTTATTTATAGTTTATTTTAAATTAGGTTTATTGCAAAACAGTACTGTTTTGCTTATGTAGTTGTTTTAGTCATATAATTAGTGTTTGTAATTATTTTTAGTTAATTATTTTTGAAATTTTTTACATGTTGTCATATGTTTATGTTAGACTGAAGTAGATAATTTTTTATAGTTATTTACTAGTGTTTAGCTACTATTTTAGTATTTGTTTGTTTAGTTCATAGTGATTGTTGATAAAAGTAGTTCCATTAGTTTCAAAATTAACTCTTTTTGCCACTTCATTATATGTTGTCATTGAGTCTGTTATTTAGGAGTAAATTAGTTTGATAATTATTTTAATATTGTTTACTTTTGTCTTTTGCTTGTTGTTATAGTTGTTCAGGTGTTAACTAGTCAGTTACAATAGTTTTCATACTAGTTCCTTTTGCTAGTAAATGCTTTAGTAAATTATTTTGCTGTTGTTTTATTAGAATTATATTTTCCATGTTGTATAAAAGTTATTAGAGTAATTTAGTTTTAATAAGAAAGTTTTGACTGTTATTGTGTGAGCTGGTTTCTCCCTTGTTTTCGTGAAGTTTTTCTTTGGAATTCTATTTGGTTTTCTTTGACTTCATTATTGTTTTATTTATGGCTTTTCGATTGTTATTTTGATTCCTAGTATTGTTTGCTAAGATTATTGCTTATGTGAGTATAATGTTTGACTATATAGATTTTCTCGGAGTGACGAATAGTTTATCAAAGATTCCGAGAGCGTTATTATCTTCATCAAGTAATACTAGGCAAGTTCACTTTGACCATGTTTTTCCTACCTATGCCTTATTTGCATGTAGTAACACCTTTTCAATAATCCCTCCAGTAGTATTATTGAATCTTGTAGTTGAGTAGAATGCATAAGGTAGAAACCCATCTCCCTGTTACCAAACCCGGGACGTTATATAGTTTTAGTGCTACGCTATAGTAAACGGGGTTTGGTATGAGTGCACGAGAGTGGTGTGAGAATGGAGGACTCTACGCCAATGACGGCAACTCCATGTTGGCATCTGCAAGGACTGCATTTTCAAGGCCGCAAGACTCCAAGGCCTCGAGATTTCGAGACTCGAGACAAGAATTCAATACACACTACTGGGTGTAGGACGGTTGACGGGCAGCCTGGAGAAACCAGTGGTTGGCCGGGATGCATGGAGAAGCGCCATGACATCTTGCGGAAAGCTTCACCCAGACTCAAAGAGACGGAAGGATACTTCACGCCCGGAAGCTTACCTGTGCAACCGCAAGTCACTATGGGTTCTGGCTTGGTTGACCTTAGTGGTGACTCTGGCTGGGACGGTGCTAGCAGATGTAGAACTACGGTAGGATTGGATGAGCACCGGACAGTGGTTAGAGGAACTCTTCGGAAGACCATGTTTCGGTCATCTTGTTCTCAAACACCCTGAAGTGCAAGAATGTAAAGAGAGGGATTGAGTCTTGCGGATAAAGTGTACAAACCTTTGCAGAGCGTTAAAACCTAATCGATTAGCCGTGTCCCCGGTTACGGACAATTTGAGCCTCGGGACTTGGATCTATCTCGGAACTCTCAACACCGGACTGCTAATTTAATTGTGGGCAACTTATGATGATTTGGGCTATGAGACATCGGTTGGCGGAACCATGTCATGATAGAAAACTCCGTAGTACAGACTCCGGTTAATTCCTTTGATGTAGGGAAAATAAAACCAGCTTTTATGCAAACAAAACTCAATTACAGAGCCACAAAGCCATATTGCATATAGTATACTTTATCATTTGTTTTCTCTTATTCTGATCTTGCCGGTACATTCAATGTACTGACCTACACGGCTGCAACGTATCATGTTGCAGACATTTCTTCGACAAGTAAGAGTTACGATACGGGGTTACGGTCTACACTCAGCTTGCCGATGGCGTTGATGGGATTGCACACCCGATTGTTTGTTTCCACTGAGACTTATGAGGTATATATCAGTTTTATGTTATTTATACATGTGATTGCACTTTGATATATACATTGATGTACTGTGTGTGCCACATACCGATCCAGGGATGGCACAGATACATAGAGGCTTGACCGTCTGAGGTCGGGTCGCTACAGATATGGTATCAGAGCACATGTTGACTGTAGGACGTGACCCTAGAGATCGGAAAGCCCAAGGACAAGAAATCTCTAAAAAAAAATTATTTTCAAAAAACATCCCTTACTCCTTATCTTTTCTGATTTTATAAAATATCCTCTCTTACCTCAAATAGTTAGAATATACCCCTTTCCCTTTTGACCACACGGAGGATCAACTGAAGCCGCTCCAAGAAGGACAAGATACCGGACAACCGATGACCATTTCAGAGTAAACAGAATTTCACCATGCGTTATAAAAGATGAAGCTACAACAGTTGAAGACTCCAAAGACTTGAAGAATCTGAAGAATTATTTGACATTTAGAAGGCCAAACTCCTACTATATACTTACGTTAGATGCGGCGATTTGTGAGCTGTTATTTGCTTGATGTTTTTCCGACAGCCACAAAATAAAAACTCATTTCTTCAAAACTATTATTTGTATTGTGTGTATCCCTCCCCGCATCTCTCTTATCTCACCCTAAAACCCTTGGACCCAATAGATGATGAATGAAGTTGGACTGATATTCTCTGGACCGAAAACCCATCCGGAGGCAAAGCTATGGAATCAGAACATGGAGAATCACTTCGGGAGCAATTTGGTTTCAAGGAAGAATGAAGTATCGTACGCTCTTCAGTACTTTGAAGGAAATGCTGCAACATGGTGGCAGATGCATCAAGCTATACAGGGATGGAATGGAGCAAGGACTTGGGAAGAATTCAAGAAGACTCTGACAAGATCTTGTCTTATCCGGAAGCATCATGATACCCCAAGAAATAAACCTTGTGCCTGCAAGATTTGCGGAGAAATAGGACACACCCAGGAGAAACACAAGGATGGATGCCCTCATTGTGAGGATAAACACCCAGCTGAGGAATGCCCTACTAGTCAGCTGACTTGTTTCTTGTGTGAAGGAAACACCCACTACCCAGCTCAGTTTCACATTTACCCCACGGTGCAACAAACTATTCAGAAGCAGGAAAAAGGAATGAAAGAAGACATCCGAGAAGTTATGAAAGAACCTATGATTAAGGAAATTGTTGAAGACCCTGATGGAGAAAGCCTCAACAGATTTTTCTCCAATGCATGTTATTCATGTGGAGAAGAAGGACATTTTTCACAGTATTCAACCAAGGAAAGAAAAGAGTATCTGGGATACTTCCCAACAAAAGTAGTGGAGTTTGATCCACAGGGAATAGAATGTTTGATCAGAACGAAGAAAACCAGGAAGAGAAAACAAAGACACCCTCAGAACAACCAAATTTCCGCAAAGAGGGACAAGAGTCATATTACCTGTTTTGAATGTAAGGACGTCGGGCATTATGCCAATGATTGTCCCGAAAGGAAGCAAGGACCTTAAGGAGCGGGCACGATCACCAAGAAGCCTCGAGACATGCCGGAATTATTTGTTTTCGCTGCAAGGAAGTAGGACATTTTGCTAGGGATTGTATAAATCATGAGAAAGCTGGAGCTGAGTAAAGGAGATGTTGATATCAGTAATAAGGGTAGTATGGAAAACACTTTTTCATGAGAATGCGGGGTTGAGTTATGTAATAGATTACTTAGAGATTGTAATAATTCATGACTCAATAAATTTGATATGTCATATGCTGAAAGGCTTTGAGGAGTTGTTATGTTTTATCTTGGAAATTAATATTCTGGGTGAACATGGAAGAAAATGAGTTGTGATGCATAAACTGGATGTTGGAAATTGAGTTTGAAGTTTTGTTTGGATGATATGAATGTGTACCCAAGGAGATATGTACCTTATTCTGAGCACCATTTTTTGTTTTACAACTGCAGATGACGACCCTTTATGAGTCTTTCCTTAAGGGCCCAGAAACGATCATGACCCTGACAAGTGATCATGATTACCCGAAGATCCTGAAGGACATGATGAAGCATATTCACCTTGAAGGAGATGCAGTCTACAAAGGCTACCCCATCATGCAAAAGGGAGTGGAACTTTGGTATGTGGAGGTACACCTCCACCGTATGAAAGGAGTTTGCCCAAAGACGATGGGACATTACTTTTTCATCTAACATGTACCACAAGTAACTTTCTTCGACGCTGTTCGTGAAGCAGCCATGGAAGCCATACGCCAGATTGGAGAAATACTTGAAGCAAGACTCCGTTATACTCAAGAATACCTAAGAGAAGTGCATGCAGAGATGATGGAGATGAAGCTCAAGGCCACCACGATGAAACAGAAGACTGAAGATTTCAAGGCGCATGTCGCACAATTCTAGTGGGACTGAAGAATCCTCAAGGAGGAAAAATTAATAAAGTTGGGAGTAGTGCCTGACCATACAAAACCATGTGGGTGGCAGCATTTGTAATAAAGTACTTTTTGGAATTTGGATTTACAAAAAATGGTTAAGGATGTAATAAAAGATTTGATATGAAAATAATATGATTTATGGAGAAACTAGTGCATTTTTTGGTGTGGTAGTACTCCGTAAAGCCACAAGATCAATGAAGAAAGAAATGTGTTATTCATGACGGTCCATAGAAGGGAGCTGGACCAAATAAGTTGGAGTTTTGTATGATCGTCACCACAAGGGTATGAAGGAAGAAGTACTATTGGATTTAAAGGAGATGTAATGTTGGAATATGGAATGATAATCCTCGAAAGGATGAGTTAAAATTGTACAAGAGTTGAAGTGGGCCATAACCCACATGCCCAGGAGTTAATAAGAAGCAAGCACACTCTTGCTGAAGGAAGATATTTTGGAAGAAAACTCTGAATTAATTAGCCGACATTTTTAGGAGGATACGAAAACCCGAGAGATGTGAAGAAATGTTAGATGTCTTGTTCAGCTTGTAGAAACAATGGATTTATTCGAACTCAGTTCGTCGACAAGAGAAATTCTGCAATGCATGTGAGTATGCCCAAGTGTTAGAATACGTGATTCGATGTCTGCATATGTAGTAATGGTTCAAGTACGGGATGGATTGGCCCCCAAACTGGAGACTTCTATCATGAACTATCATATGTTGATGGAAAATCAGAGAGCCTTGAAAACCTTAGAAGTGGGTCGACACGTCAAGCCATAAAACCATAGAATGGTAGGACGATGGAACCCTTTCCAGGCAACCGATGCCAATCGTAGGATATACGGTGAGATTCAACCCCGACCATTTTTTCCTGCAGGAGAAGACATAAATTGTTGACCGCTAGGAGGTTCCGATAGTTTCTTAGTATTGATGACAGACATGTTAGATATGAAGACCCACTCTTCTTAAGAACCTCACCAGGATTGAGAGGACACAAGATTTTGAGAAAAAGGTCATGCCCCGACCGGGAGCGCACCAGTGAAAGATTTATTCCGGAGAATATGAGAATACCAACACTGTCAACTGAAAGGATGGAGTACATGAATTTTGTCAGAACCATAGCATTGCTTCCAAGTGTGGTAGCACCCTAGACCGTACCGATCAATGGATTTGCTAGAAGACCCCCAAACCCTGACCTTTTCTTTCTAGCCTCTTCGAATCTCGAGGAAGAGATTCATTTTAAGTGTGGTAGGTTTGTAACATCCCAAAATTTTAAATTTTGCAATGTTATATTAAATAAATATTTATGATTGTTTGTTTGATTGTCGTATGATTGATTGTGTGAAATTTAGTGGAATTTGAAAACTTTTTGAAAGTTGAATGAGAGGGAATGAAATGACTTTCCCAAACTTTCACCTTGCATCTTTATCTCCAAGAATTCAAACACAAAACCCTAGAGTAAAGAAGACATGACTTCTTCCATTTAAAATGAAAAAGGGTTTTGAAAAGATTTGAATTCCATTTGGATATATTTCAAATTCAGATCCTTTATGCGACTCAATGATTTTCATGAGAGAAGATAAAATGACTTCTTCAAATTATATGAAATAGAGTTGGAAGTGGTTTGAATTTCAAATTCAAAACCATTTAGGAGTTATTTGACTTTTAATCAAATTATTTTTCTCCGAAAATTAAATAAATGGAAATAAGGGTAAAATGATTCCCTTCAATGGAAAATTAGGAGAAAATAATTTTGAAGTCATTTTGGTATTTTTCAATAATTATTTTTTGTTTGGGTTTTAATGCAACAGTACCACTTTTTGCTTTATTTGAATTTTTTGTAGATTTTATTTGCCTCTGAAAATGTGTTCATGTTTTAGGAAATTTTATTCTAAAAATTTTGATATATTATATGCCTATATAATATATTAATTCTTTTGTGTTGGTTTTATTGTGTGTGCTCTATATGAAAAAAAACGGCCGAAGCCAGCGCCCCAGGCGCTATCCGCCAGCCCACCTGGCCGAATCGGCCCATGGCCATCTCCACCGCGGCCTCCCTCCCGCAGCCGTTTCTCCTCGGTCGCCCGACCCCTCGCTCGCCTCCTGCTGCCGCTGACGCTTGGACCCCCCTGCCCGATCGCCCCGTGCCCTCGGGATCTTCTTCCCCAAGCCGCCCCCTCCGCCAAGCACCCTCCCCTATATATACCTCTCGCCCCTCATCTGATTCCCCGCAAAACCCCTCTTCCCCATGCCCTCTGCCTCGCCCGCTCGCTCGCCGGAGCTCACCTCCGCCATCATGCCATTGTCGCCCTAGCCACTCCCTCCATCATCCCCGAGCCCCACCACCTCCACCAATCGCCTCGACCACGTCCACCGCACCTCCCCGAGGAACTCGCCCGAGCTCCTGCGCCCTTGGAACGCCACCGCCTCCGACCACCTGAACGCCACCGCCGCATAGAGCTCGCCGCCGACCGTCTCCGACCACCTCCACCGGCGCCACGACCACCGTTGGACTCGTCGACGTCTGCTTCATCTCCCTGGCCACCCCACTGACGCCGAAGATCACCGGAGCGGCGCCACCGTCGTCGCCCGACGCACTCGCCGTCGACCACCACCGCGGTGAGCTCTCTCTCCCTCCTCGTCCGTCCGATCTAGATTATACGGTCGTGATTAGATTAGATCGAACAGTTAGGTTTTTTTACTAGATCGGTTTAGCTTCGGTTTATTTATGGTTTAGATCTAATCGGTTTAGCCGATTGGTTTTTGTTTCACTAGCACATGTGGTTTTGTTAAGTATTGGCTAAGCACAGTTTAGCTACCGATCGCCCACCAGTTTAGCCCAGTAGCAATGGGCCACGTAGCTAGTGCCGGATTTTTTTTGTTTTTTTCGTTTCTGTTTTAAAAACAGAACAAGTTTCAATCTTATATTGCTTGTATCTTTTAGCATACTTGATGTTTTTGAGTGATTCCAATTGCAATGTGTCACAAATTTTATGAAGTTTCTGTTAGTGATTTGAAATTTTCAATTTGAGTAGTTTAAATTTGAACTAGTTGAAATATGCTTCAAACACCGTTTTGGCTCTAGTTTAAACTCTAGAATAGATTTTTGATTGATTCTTTTTGCTATTGTTTTGTTTATCCAGTAGCATGTAGTGGCTTATTTATAGTTTATTTTAAATTAGGTTTATTGCAAAAACAATACTGTTTTGCTTATGTAGTTGTTTTAGTCATATAATTAGTGTTTTTAATTATTTTTAGTTAATTCTTTTTGTAAATTTTTACATGTTGTCATATGTTTATGTTAGACTCCAGTAGATTAATTTTTGTAGTTATTTACTAGTGTTTAGCTACTATTTTAGTATTTGTTTGTTTAGTTCATAGTGATAGTTGATAAAAGTAGTTCCATTAGTTTCAAAAGTAACTCTTTTTGACACTTCATTATATGTTGTCACTGATTCTGTTATTTAGGAGTAAATGAGTTTGATAATTATTTTAGTATTGTTTACTTTTGTCTTTTGCTGGTTGTTATAGTTGTTTAGGTGTTAACTAGTCAGTTACAATAGTTTTCATACTAGTTCCTTTTGCTAGTAAATGCTTTAGTAAATTATTTTATTGTTGTTTTATTAGAATTATATTTTCCATGCTGTATAAAAGTTATTAGAGTAATTTAGTTTTAATAAGAAAGTTTTGACTGTTATTGTGTGAGTTGGTTTCTCCTTTGTTTTCGTGAAGTTTTTCTTTGGAATTCCATTTGGTTTTCTTTGACTTCATTATTGTTTTATTTATGGCTTTTCGATTGTTATTTTGATTGCTAGTATTGTTTGCTAAGATTATTGCTTATGTGAGTATAATGTTCGACTATATAGATTTTCTCGGAGTGACGAATAGTTTATAAAAGATTCCGAGAGCGTTATTATCTTCATCAAGTAATACCAGGCAAGTTCACTTTGACCATGTTTTTCCTACCTATGCTTTATTTCCATGTAGTAACACCCTTTCAATAATCCCTCCAGTAGTGTTATTGAATCTTGTAGTTGAGTAGAATGCATGAGGTAGAAACCCATCTCCCTGTTACCAAACCCGGGACGTTATATAGTTTTAATGCTACGCTATAGTAGACGGGGTTTGGTATGAGTGCACGAGAGTGGTGTGAGAATGGAGGACTCTACGCCAATGACGGCAACTCCATGATGGCATCTGCAAGGACTGCATTTTCAAGGCCGCAAGACTTCAAGGCCTCGAGATTTCGAGACTCGAGACAAGAATTCAATACACACTACTGGGTGAAGGACGGTTGACGGGCACCCTGGAAAAAACCAGTGGTTGGCCGGGATGCATGGAGAAGCACCATGACATCTTGCAGAAAGCTTCACCCAGACACAAAGAGACGGAAGGATACTTCACGCCCGGAAGCTTACCTGTGCAACCGCAAGTCACTATGGGTTCTGGCTTGGTTGACCTTAGTGGTGACTCTGGCTGGGACGGTGCTAGCAGATGTAGAACTACCGTAGGATTGGACGAGCACCGGACAGTGGTTAGAGGAACTCTTCGGAAGACCATGTTTCGGTCATCTTGTTCTCAAACACCCTGAAGTGCGAGAATGTAAAGAGAGGGATCGAATCTTGCGGGTAAAGTGTACAAACCTCTGCAGAGCGTTAAAACCTAATCGATTAGCCGTGTCCCCGGTTACGGACAATTTGAGCCTCTGGACTTGGATCTATCTCGGAACTCTCAACACCGGACTGCTAATTTAATTGTGGGAAACTTATGATGATTTGGGCTATGAGACATCGGTTGGCGGAACCATGTAATGATAGAAAACTCCGTAGTACAGACTCCGGTTAATTCCTTTGATGTAGGGAAAATAAAACCAGCTTTTATGCAAACAAAACTCAGTTACAGAGCCACAAAGCCATATTGCATATAGTATAGTTTATCATTTGTTTTCTCTTATTGTGATCTTGCCGGTACATTCAATGTACTGACCTACACGGCTGCAACGTATCATGTTGCAGATATTTGTTCGACGAGTAAGAGTTACGATACAGGGTTATGGTCTACCTCAACTTGCCGATGGCGTTGATGGGACTCCACACCCGATTGTTTGTTTTCGCTGAGACTTATGAGGTATATATCAGTTTAACGTTATTTATACATGTGATTGCACTTTGATATATACATTGATGTACTGTGTGTGCCAGCATACCGATCCAGGGATGGCACAGATACACAGAGGCTTGACCGTCTGAGGTCGGGTCGCTACATGTATGAAAAATGATGAACGGTGGCTTTGCCACAAATACGATGTCAACTACATGATCATGCAAAGCAATATGACAATGTTGATGCGTGTCATAATAAACGGAACAGTGGAAAGTTGCATGGCAATATATCTTGGAATGGATATGGAAACACCATAATAGGTAGGTATGCTGGCTGTTTTGAGGAAGGTGTAAGGTGGGTGTTTGGTACCGGCGAAATTTGCACAGTACAAGAGAGGCTATCAATTGCGGAAAGGTGAGAGTACGTATAATCCATAGACTCAACATTAGTCATAAAGAACTCACATACTTATTGCAAAATCTATTAGTTATCAAAACAAAGTACTACACACATGCTCCTAGGGGGATAGATTGTTAGGAAAAGACCATAGCTCATCCCCGACCGCCACTCATAAGGAAGACAATCAAAAAATACCTCATGCTCCAACTTCGTTACATAATGGTTCACCATACGTGCATGCTACGGGACTCACAAATCTTAACACAAGTATTTCTCAAATTCACAACTACTTACTAGCATGACTCTAATATCACATCTTCATATCTCAAAACAATCATAAGGAATCAAACTTCTCATAGTATTCAATGCACTTTATATGAAAAAATTTATTATATCCCTCTTGGATGCCTATCATATTAGGACTAATTTTATAAAGAAACCAAATTACAATGATGTTTTTGAAGACTCTCAAAATAATATAAGTGAAGTACGAGAGTTCATAAATTTCTATAAAATAAAACCACCGCCGTGCTCTAAAAGATATAAGTGAGGCACATAGAGTATTCTAATAAATCATGATTCATGCGTGTCTCTCTCAAAAGGTGTGTATAGCAAGGATGATTGTGGCAAAGTAAAAAAAAGACTCAAATCACACAAGACGCTCCAAGCAAAACACATATCATGTGCTGAATAAAAATATAGCCTCAAGTAAAGTTACCGATAGACGAAGACGAAAGAGGGGATTCCTTCTGAGGCATCCCCAAGATTAAGCTCTTGGTATCATTGAATATTACCTTGGGGTGCCTTGGTCATCCCGAAGCTTAGGCTCTTGCCACTCCTTATTCCATAGTCTATCAAATCCTTACCCAAAACTTGAAAACTTGACAACACAAAACTTGACAGAGAATCTCATAAGCGAAGTTAGTATGTGAAAATAAATCACCACTTTGGGTAGTGTTGTGAACTTATTCTTTATTTACATTGCTGTAATATCTATTGTATTCCAACTTTTCCATGGTTCATACACCCCGATATTAGCCATAGATGCATCCAAATAAGCAAACAACACGCGAAAAAAAGAATCTGTCAAAAACAGAACAGTTTGTAGTAATCTAGATAGTTCGCATACTTTTGTAACTCCAAAAATCCTGAAAAGTTAGGACGACCTAAGAAATTTGTATATCAATTTGCTGTAAAAAATTAGAATTT
This sequence comes from Triticum urartu, assembly GCF_003073215.2. Lineage (NCBI taxonomy): Eukaryota > Viridiplantae > Streptophyta > Magnoliopsida > Poales > Poaceae > Triticum > Triticum urartu. The sequence goes on along the minus strand of NC_053027.1, from coordinate 237,729,506 downwards.
TTCGATGCTCCTGTGATTTTTAAAAATCTTGGGACTGAGCGCATACGTTCCTTTTTTTCAGCAAGATCAAATCAATTATTACCGTAAGCTATCCAAAAGGTCTTACTTGGCACAAACACTAATTAAAACACAAAACCACATCTAACCAGAGGCTAGATGAATTATTTAATGCAAAACAGAACCTCAAAAGCAAAAACAAAAATAAAATTGGGCTGCCTCCCAACAAGCGCTATTGTTTAACGCCCTTAGCTAGGCATAGAGCACGAATAGATCTAAGTGTTATCATATTTATCATGCAATCCATAAGTGGCTCTCCTAATTGATTCAGAAGGCAATTCAATTTTATTTCTATGGAAGTGTTCTATGCCTTTCCTTAACGGAAATTGAAATCTAATGTTTCCTTCTTTCATATCAATAGTTTCACCAATCGTTCTAAGGAAAGGTCTACCAAGAATAATAGGACATGTAGGATTGCAATCTATATCAAGAACAATGAAATCAACAGGCACATAATTCCTATTTGCAAAAATAAGAACATCATTAATCCTTCCCATAGGTTTCTTAATAGTGGAATCCGAAGATGTAAATTTAAAGAACAATCTTCAAATTCACGCAAACTTAACACATCACATAAAGTTTTTGGAATCATGGAAACACTAGCACCCAAATCACACAAAGCATGGTACTCATAATCTTTAATTTTAATCTTAATAGTAGGTTCCCACTCATCATAAAGTCTTCTAGGGATAGAAACTTCCAATTCAAGCTTTTCTTCAAAAGATTGCATCATGGCATCAACGGTATGTTTAGTAAAAGCTTTGTTTTGACTATAATCATGAGGAGAATTCAACATGGATTGCAACAAGGAAATACAATCTATTAAATAACAATTATCATAATTAAATTCCTTGAAATCCAAAAGAGTGGGTTCATTGATATTTAAAGTTTTGACCTCTCCAATCCCACTTTTATCTATTTTTGCATCTAGATATAAAAACTCTGAATCATTGGGACGCCTTCTAACAATAGTTGACTCATCTCCAGTCCCATGTTTATCAAGATTTACATTGGAAAACAAAGATTCAATAGGAGTCACATCAATCACTTTAAGATCTTCATCCTTATTTTCATGGAAACTAGAAGAACACGCTTTAATGAACCAATCTTTCTTTGCACGCATCTTAGCGGTTCTTTCCTTGCACTCATCAATGGAAATTCTTATAGCTTTGAGAGAATCATTTATATCATGCTTGGGTGGAACAGATCTAAGTTTCAAAGAATCAACATCAAGAGAAATTATATTCATGTTCCTATCCAAATCATCAATCTTAAGCAATTTTTCTTCAATCAAAGCATTGAAATTCTTTTGCGAACTTATAAATTTTTTAACACTATTCTCAAAATCAGAGGGCATCTTATTATAATTTCCATAAGAATTATTGTAGGAATTACCATAATTATAAGAGGAATTACTAGGAAACAGCCTAGGATTAAAATTACCTCTATACGCATTATTACCAAAATTGTTCCTACCAACAAAATCCACATCCTAGATTCATTATTATTCTCAATCAAAGTAAACAAAGGCATATCATTAGGATCAATAGGAGCACCCTTGCTAGCAAATAATTTCATAAGCTCATCCATCTTTCCACTCAAAACATTAATCTCTTCAATCGCATGCACCTTTTTACTAGTGGAAGATTTTTCAGTATGCCATTGAGAATAATTCACGATAATATTATATAGGAGTTTAGTAGCCTCTCCTAATGTATTTTCCATAAGAGTGCCTCCTGCGGCCGAATCTAAAAGATTTCTTGAAGCAAAATTCAATCCGGCATAATTTTTTTGTATAATCATCCACAAATTCAAACCATGAGTAGGGAAATTTCGTATTAGCAATTTCATCCTCTCCCAAGATTGTGCAACATGTTCCTGATCGAGTTGCTTAAAATTCATAATATCATTCCTAAGGGAGATGATCTTAGCGGGAGGAAAATACTTGGAAATGGAAGCATCTTTACACTTATTCCATGAATCAATACTGTTTTTAGGCAAAGATGAAAACCAAGTTTTAGCACGATCTCGAAGCGAGAACGGAAATTGCTTCAATTTAACAATATCAGTATCCACATCTTTTTTCTTTTGCATACACAAATCAACAAAATTATTAAGATGGGATGCCGCATCTTCATTGGGAAGGCCAGAAAATTGATTTTTCATAACAAGATTCTACAAAGCAGTATTAATTTCAAAAGATTCCGCATTAGTAGAAGGAGCAATTGGAGTACTGATAAAATCATTATTGTTGGTGTTGGAAAGTCACACAATTTGGTATTCTCTTGATCCAAAATGACAAAGCAAGCAATCCAACACATGAGCTCACAAAAAGGCAAGTGAAGAAGACGAATGGAAGTGGGGCAAAGAAAAGGCGAATCTTTTCGAAAATCATTTTAGAAGTGGGGGAGAGGAAAACGAGAGGCGAATGGAAAATAATGTAATGCGAGGGATGCGAGTTATTATAGTCACTACAATAATGTAACGGAAAGTAGACCCGGGGCCATAGGTTTCACTATAGGCTTCTCTCAAGATAGAAATTATTATAGTCACTACAGGAATCAGGCACTTTGCCATCTGCCATGGCTGACGGTGAAGGCCTTTGCCGTCAGCCAGCAAACGGCAACACATCCGGTTGAATAACCTACGGGAAAGGGAACTTTGCCATCTGCTGGAGGACGGAAAGGATGCAAAGGTCTTTGCCGTATGCCAGTGGACGGACAAGCTGCCAAATAGGGCGGCCCAGTGCACCCCAGGTTGCACAGGTAGTTGCCACGTCGCCACTTTGCCGTCTGCTGGCTGATGGCAAAGCTCTGTGCCATCTACCAGCAGATGGCAAAGAGCCTGGTCAGCCCCTATTTTTTCTGTCTATATATATAGACACACACACACACATTTGAAAATAATTTCAACAAGCATACCAACAATAAGTTTCCAACAACATATCCAACATACCATGATCTCCAACAAGAAGTTTCCAACAACATATCCATATATACATACATATCCAAAACAAGTTTCCATAAAAAAGGAAGCACAAGGAGAAGACTACACTCCATCGATGCAAGCTTCCTCATCTAAAGCAAATTTACAAATTGGGAAAGATGGAAGTTAGAAGAAGAAGCAGAAGACTAGCTATATGAAAAATAAGAAAAAGAAGAAGAAGAATGTATCTTACTTTCTTTTTCTCCTCTCCTCTTCTTTATCTTCTTCTTCTAACTAAGGTAGGTAAAAATGGCATTTTTAGCTATGCTAGGTAAAAATGCTAAGTGTATAGGTCATTTTGGAGCTAAGCTAGGTAAATAGGTCATTTTTGTGCTAACCTAGGTAAAATGGATCATATTGGAGATAACCTAGGTAAACTTGGTCATTTTGGAGATAACCTAGGTAAAATGGATCATATTGGAGCTAACCTAGTTAAATGGGTCATTTTGGAGCTAACCTAGCTAATTATGTCATTTTTGAGTTAACTAAGCATATTATGCCATTTTTGACATAAGTAAGCTAAGTATAGGTCTTTATTGAGCTAACCCAGGTAACTAAGCATATTAGAGCTAACTTAGCATTTTAGAGCTAACTTAGGTCACTTTGGAGCTTACTTAGGTAAAATTGATCATTTTGGAGCTAATTAGGCTTATTATGTCATTTTTGAGGAAAATAAGCTAACTATATGACATATATGAGGTTACCAAGATTGTTATGCCATTTCAAACCTAAGTAAGGTAATTATGCCATTTTTTACATAAGTAAGCTAAGTGTATGTGATTATTGAGCAAACCTAGGTAACTAAGCATATTAGAGATAACTTAGCATATTACAAAGAACTTAGGTCATTTCGGAGGAAATAAAGCTAAGTATAGATCATTTTCGAGATCTGGCATACCTTACATACTTAACATTGACTTAATTTTCTTAAGATCTTCATTGCTCCTTCTTCTCCTTCTCCTTCATAATCTTGATGCGCTTAGAGCGGCGAGGTAGTGAGATGCACTCTTCTACCACAATTGGCATGGTCATGTCCCCGGGTATGGCATCGCCGACGCCACCACCATCGCGAGGTCATTGTCAGGCACCACCACCATTGCGAGGCCATCTTCAGGCACCACCATCTCTAGCTCATTGTCAGCCACCACCATCGCTTTCCCATCATCAGCCACCACCATCGCTTTCCCATCATCGTCCACCACCATCGCTTGCCCATTGTCAGCCACCACCATCGCGAGGTCATCCTCAGACAGAATAGGATGCACCTCCTCATCCCCACTCTGCTCCTCTTCTTCCCCGCTCCGTTCCTCCTCATCCTCGCTGCTGCTGCTCCCATTGCCTGACCAAATGCAACAAAGTTTTTTTAATAATCGGTGTGAGACAAAGCCAAATGGAGAGGAAGAAGAGGCAGAGCATACTAGCATTGTCGTTGTCCTGGTAGCGCATGCGACACATAGTCGTGATGAACACCTTCACGATGAGCATGGCATTGCCATCGTGCCTGAGGACAAGGAAGTACCCGTGCTGCAGGTCATAGGCACGGATGAACTGCTCCTAGCCACGACACAGGTACATGTGGCGGTCGGTGTCACCACCTCCACGTCCCACAGCCTGTGAAGCCCGCTGCCGGCATGTCGTAGCTTCACATTCTGTGGCCGACGGCCATCCAACATCATCATAAAAGTGCCAGGCAGCCTCTGCAACGTGGGTCAAATAGTGATGTAGCAAACAACAGAGTTATGATAAAGAGATGGGTGAAGGGGAGATCTCTCCTTTTATATACTTGCCTGCTGGAGGAATTCTCATGTATGACCGTGAAGAAATCGAAACCTTCCAAGTCGGACTACGGCATGGCAGAGCGTAGCCGATGGTGGTGGCCTCCCCCCATCTCTGATAAGCAGCAAAAGAGACCAATTACTACCCTTACAACATTACAGCAGCAGAAGTTTTGAGTAGAAGATAATCAACTACACTAAGTTATCATTTCACATTCAAAAAGTAATGCACTTGTGGACATTTATGATGGCAAGAACACCTCTGTTTTCTTCCTTTACTCATTCCCCATGAAATGCAATTACATCGCAGTTGAATCAGTCAATATATGCAAGCAACATAGGAAACTTGGCTCTAATTCAACACTATCTTATTTGATAAATGGACATAGTTGGAACAGAGCCAAGTTTTTAGACATGAAACTAAACTAAGAAAAAAAGAAATGCACTTGTGCTCAACAACATCAACAACACTTGATTAATTTGGTAGGTTAGTTGGCAATGGTAATCTAACAAAGCATAGTAATCTAACAAAGTACCCTAATTAATATTGCATCCACCAAGAACAACCAGAAAAATTCTCAAACGATAGAACAATATGCCTAATCTGCTGCTACTCAACAACTTTGCATCGACCAATAACAACTTTGCATTCAACTTTGCATCAAACAAGCACAACCCTAAACCCTAGAAAAATAACTTTGCATCAACAAAGTCAAGCTAGATAGACCAAGCTCCAGTTGAAGCACTGCCAATTTGGTCTCAAGTCGGTAAACAGGACTAATTAAACAAATTAAACCTAAACCTAAACTAAAAAACCAAAACTAATTAAACTAAATAACCTAAACTAACAAAACTAAAAAACCTAAACTAAACCGAAAATAAAAACAGAAAAAAAACAGGAGAGGGGGTGGCAGGGGCTCACCGTGGGGGCGGTGACGGGTCAAGGGAGGGGCGGCGACGGGGCAGCGGTGAGGCGGGGTGGCGATGGGGCAAGGAGGGGCGGTCGACCCATGGCTGCGGTGGGGAGGTGGTGGCGGGGAGGCTTGGGAGGGGGTGGGGAGGCAGGGAGGTGGCGGCGACGGGGCGGGAAGGGGGCGGCGACGGGGCGGTGATGGCGCGTGGAGGGTGCGGTGGCGACGGCGCGGGGAGGGGCGGGGAGGGGCGCCAACGACACAGGGAGGATGCGATGGCGACAGCATGGGGAGGGTGCGGCGGCGACGGCACAGGGTGGCAGAGGGAGGAAAGAGGAGAGGAGACAGAGACGGGGCGATGGCGGGGCGCGACCCCGTTAAGTAAATTTTGAAGCTTTGTCATCCGCCTCTCCTTTGTTGTCTGCTAGCGGACGGCAAAGAGGGGGCCCATTAGGGTTTGACAGCCAGTGGGAGAAACCCCCTCTTTGTCGTCCACTAGCGGACGACAAAGAGGTGGCTGATGGCAAAGCCTACCTTTGCCGTCCACTACCTCTTTGCCGTCACTTTCTGGTGGCAAAGCCTACCTTTGTCATCCGCTAGCGGACGACAAAGAGTGGGCAGACGGCAAATCTGCTAATTCTAGTAGTGAGTGGGTGAAGAAATTACTGCTGAGCAATTGATAGAAAAGCGCAAAGTTATGACGATATCTAAGGCAATGATCATGAATATAGGCATCACGTCTGTATCAAGTAGTACGACTCCTACCTGCATCTACTACTATTACTCCACACATCAACCGACTCATGTCTGCATCTAGAGTATTAAGTTCATAAGAACAGAGTAACACATTAAGTAATATGACATGATGTAGCGGGATAAACTCAAGCAATATGATAAAAAAATCCATCTTGTTATCCTTGATGGCAACAATAAAATACATGTCGGTTCCCCTTCTCTCACTCGGATCGAGCACCGCAAGATTGAACCCAAAGCTAAGCACTTCTCCCATTGCAAGAAAAACAAATCTAGTTGGCCAAACCAAACCGATAGTTTGAGGAGACTTGCAAAGATATCAAATCATGCATATAAGAATTCAGAGGAGATTCAAATAATATTCTTAGATAAGATGATCATAAATGCACAATTCATCGGATCTCGGCAAACACACTACAAAAGATTATTGCATTGAATAGATCTCCAAGAACATCGAGGAGAACTTAGTATTGAGAATCAAAGAGAGATAAGAAGCCATCTAGAAACTAGATATGGACCCGTAGGTCTTTGGTAAACTACTCATGCTTCAACGAAGAGGCAACAATGTTGATGTAGAATCCCTCCGTGATCGAATCCCCCTCTGGCAATTCGCCGGAAAAAGGCCCCTAGATGGGATCTCATGGGTATAAGGTTGCGGCGCTGTAAAATTTGTTTCGTGGCTCCCCTAGAAGGTTTTGGGATATTTGAGAATATATAGGCGGAAGAAATAGGTCGGTGGAGTCACGAGGGGCCCACAAGGGTGGGGGTGCCCTACCCCCTCTCGGCGCACCTCCCGACCTTGTGGCCGCCATGTGGCTTCCTAACGTGCACTCCAAGCCCTCTGGATGTCTTCTGGTCCAAGTAAAATGATCACGAAAAGTTTCACTCCGTTTGGACTCCGTTTGGTATTCCTTTTCTACGACATTCTAAAACAAGGAAAAACAGGAACTGGCACTGGGCTCTAGGTTAATAGGTTAGTCCAAAAAATCATATAAAATAGCATATTAATGCATATAAAACATCCAAAACAGATAATATAATAGCATGGAACAATCAAAAATTATAGATACATTGGCGATGTATCAAACATCTGTTCTTCCACTATAACTTTAGTCAGCGATGTTGGCGTGCTTTGAACATCACATGGAGCAACCATCTGAACAGACTGCAGCTTGTAGAACACATGAAAGCAAGTCGGCAACACAACATGCTCATGGAAATCTTCCTAGTTGCAGCATGGAGCCTATGGAAGGAATGAAATAACAACTACTTCAGAAGAGTGACACCGTAGATGGATTCTTGGCAGAACAGGTTCAAGGAGGACTTTGTCAATGTGGCCTATAGATTGCCTTCCCAAAAAAGGCAGGTAGTTCTCAACATCCTTGCTGCAGTACCCTAATTGACCTTGTAACCTTTGTAAGTCCCTGCTAGATTAGAACTTAGACATTTGACCTACCAAGGTTCACTGACCCTCCTTCATATGTACATGCATGTAACACCATAGCTACTCTGATCTTCTAATATATATGAAGTAGGAGTCTTTCCTATTGTCCCAACCTTTAAAAAATAGTTCAAACTTGGTAGTATTATCCATGTGAAAGTGCGACAAATGTGTTGATCGTGTGCATCCTGAGAATAATAATTCTAATTGTTGTGTATGTTAATCTTGTGGCACTGATAGAGCGAGCCAATGCATTGCTTGTTTTAAGAATAAATTTTAATTAAAGATAATTAAATTTAAGTAAAGTGACCACTAACACTTGTTATTACAGTACCAATACAGACCCGCTCGTGAACCGACGTGTGGCCGGAATAAGTTTCTTAATGGAAGCATTTGAATGCGCCGAGGGGGCATGTTTTGCCGGGCGAGGGAGGGGCAACAACTGTTGTCGCCTGTACACACTCAGTTTACTGTTGAATCCAGTTCCCTAAGAGCTGAAAGCGAATTGTTGTCGTCGCCTACCCACTCGTTCACTTGAAGAGGCTCCAATGGCGATCCGAGTGGTGAGCCTGCTGGATATGGACTTTAGCAAGGAGTTCACCTTTGAGTTCGTTGTTCAGTCCCATGGCTGCACCAAGTTGAATGTGATGTACACCAATGATCCGGACTCGATGAAGTTCTGCCTCGCCGAGTTCAAGCAGTACCAACAGGACGAGAAAGCACAAGGTCGCAGGACTAGACCTTGTGCCCATCCATTTGTCTCCTGACAGGGACCAGCGGATCACCTTCGCCCAGGTATGCATGCGAGACGAGGTTCTCGTCTACCACTGCTGTAGGGCCATTAGAGGTTCTGGAGCATTCGCCCATTTCATCAGTAGCACTGACTGCACCTTCGCTATGCTGGAGAGAAGGAAGAACGTGACTATTTGGCCATTTGGCGCAACAAGCTTGTTGACATCCAGAAGGAATACAAGATCATCGGCAACGGGCAGGAGAAGGACTCCGTGGTTGACCTCGCCAAGACCATCATCAACCCCTTCTATGCTAGCATGAACGAAGGCAATGACAGCAAGGACCTAAACATGTGGGAGGTACCTGTGAATCTAGCCTACATAACCTACGCGCCCAAGGATGCATATGCATGCTACGACATGTATGGCCGAATCTTGGACATCAGGTCGTGTCTGCTTCCCATAACCGACGAGTATACGGACAGCCGCATTGTCATGATCAAGCGTGCCACGAAGGTCTAGATGATGTACTTTATCTGTTTATGCACCTTTATCATCTGAGTGTTTCATGCATTAGCCTATGTGTCGTAATTATCTGTTTTGTCTAAAATATTTCGTCTAAGAACCCGTTAACCTGTTTGATTTTTTACTGGCTATTTGCTTATGTATATAACTAGTTCACTGGCTACCGTGCTTTGAATTTCATTCCTCCCAACATATTCCCCTTCTTAGGTAGACCCAGCAGGTCTCGTACACAAACATCTGGGACCAACCACCTATCCATTTGTAGTTCTTTATTTTGTTCAATCTTTCATCCTCTTCCTATATAGAGGCTGGCGGCGCTGCCGCGCACGCCTCGGTGACCCATCATAGCCTATGGCGTTGGCCAGGCCATCCTTCTAGTACCACACATTGTCCGACGGCGGCAGCTCCATTGGCCCACCCTGCAACCGAACAAGTCAACCTTCATACTCCCCTCCTCCTGCATCTTCCCCCGCTCCGGTTCGTTCGGTCTGAGGTCTCGACGTCGTCCTCCTCCTTGGTGCTCTCGCTGCGGTGCCTCCGTCTGTCGTTCCCAACATGGTCAGCAAAACAAGAGGAAAGGGAGACGACTGTTCGTTGAGAGGCTGATAGTCCCATGCCCACCAAGTCCATGGCCTAGGTTTTGTTATTTAACATGCGCAGCCCACGATATGTTTCAACTTTTTATGGAACCAGAAGGTATCAAGCGGCCTCTAGGCCTCCCAACCTAGCTTGTCTATAACATCAGCAGCCCAAGATATGTTTTTTTTCAAGACGACGCACAGCTCAGTTCTATTTTTCTATAAGAATGCAAAACTGAACCTATGTTTTCCCTTCTATAATAGTATATATATAAATATATTTATTATATTTTATCTTATTTTATTACATATATATAAAAGAAATAATAAAAGGTTCTGTTAAACCTGTCGTTCGTCCAACCATTTTATAGACCTTCCCACTTCCTTTATTTTTCGTTTTCATTATTCCTATATCTGAATTTCTCCCACTTCCTTTTTCGATGTAATCTGAGTTTTTCTCCTAGTACTTTTCCCTAGAACCAACTCAATTGTCCCACGTCTAGCCTAAAATATAATAATACCCCGCGTCCTATTAACTCATCAAATTAAAATGATATTTTATTTCGTAAATCGAAAGTTCTTACAAAATAATAATAATAATTGTTTACATAAAACTTCGCAAGTTAACTTTGGGTGATTGCGTACATAAGCTTGCAAAGATTTTACTGACCAATGCAGTAATAGACATGCAATCATGTGTTTATGTTTTTATAACATTTCTCCATCCAGCCCAACATGTTATTTTCACCCAGCCCAACAAGTCCACGGATTTTGAGAAAATTGCAAATGGGCTTTAAATTCTACCTTAATATATAAACGGGCTGCATAGGTGCTACATCATTGTTTCACCCAGCCCACCAAATGGACTAAAAACAAATGGACTGGCTGACATGTGGACTAGTAGGTCGAAGCCTAAGCAATTTCGCAAAAAATAAAAATACAAAGTTCGAAGCCTAAGCAAGGCGTTGGATTTACATCCAACGGCCGACATTCTTCTTAAATCTCCCATCTTTTGCCCCCAGTGCTGCTGGGACCGCTGATATGTATCCAACGTATCTACTTTTCCAAACACGTTTGCCCTTGTTTTGGGCTCTAACTTGCGTGATTTGAATGGAACTAACCCGGACTGACGATGTTTTTAGCAGAATTGCCACGGTATTTATTTTTGTGCAGAAATCAAAGTTCTTGGAATGACCTGATAATCAACGGAGAATATTTTTGGAATATATGAAAAATACTAGAGAAAGAATCAAGTCCAGGGGGCCCACACCCTGTCCACAAGGGTGGGGACACGCCTACCCCCTGGGCACGCCCCCTGCCTCGTGGGCCCCCTTATGCTCCACCGACCTCAATTCCAACTCCATATATTCACGTTTGGAGAGAAAAAAAATCCAAGAGAAGGATTCATCGCGTTTTACGATACGGAGCCACCGCCAAGCACTAATCTCTCAAAGGAGGGCTGATTTGGAGTCCGTTTGGGGCTCCCGAGAGGGGAATCCGTCACCATCGTCATCATCAACCTTCCTCCATCACCAATTTCATGATGCTCACCGCCGTGCGTGAAGTAATTCCATCGTAGGCTTGTGGACGGTGATGAGTTGGATGAGATTTTATCATGTAATCGAGTAGTTTTGTTAGGGTTTGATCTCTGGTATCCAGTATGTTTGAGATTTGATGTTGCTATGACTTGCTATGCTGAATGCTTGTCACTAGGCCCCCGAGTGCATGATTTTAGTTCTGAACATATTATGTTTCATGAATATATGTGAGTTGTTGATCTTATCTTGCAAGTCTATAGTCACCTATTATTGTTATGATCCGTTAACCCTGCAAGTGACTAATAATCGGGATTACCTTACTGGTGGATGACCGTAGTTTCAGAGTCATGTATTCACTAAGTGTTAATGCTTTGTCCGTACTCTATTAAAAGGAGGCCTTAATATCCCTTAGTTCCATAGGACCCCCTGCCACGGAGGGTAGGACAAAAGATCTCATGCAAGTTCTTTTCCATAAGCACGTATGACTATATTCGAAATACATGCCTACATTACATTGATGAACTGGAGCTAGTTCTGTGTCACCCTATGTTACAACTATTTCATGAGGAATCGCATCCAACATAATTATCCATCATTGATCCATTGCCTACGAGCTTTTCATATATTGATCTTCGCTTATTTACTTTTTTGTTGCTACTATTACAATCACTATAAAACTAAAACTGCCGCCGTTACTTTTGCCACCTTACCACTACTATCATATTACTTTGCTACTAAATACTTTGCTACAGATATTAAGTTTCCAGGTGTTATTGAATTGACAACTCAGCTGCTAATACTTGAGAATATTCTTTGGCTCCCCTTGTGTCAAATCAATAAATTTGGGTTGAATACTCTACCCTCGAAAACTGTTGTGATCCCCTAAACTTGTGGGTTATCAACACTATTTTCTGTCGCCGTTTCCGGGGAGCATACCTCTATTCTTTGAGTCACTTGGGATTTATATCTGCTGATCATTATGAAGAACTTGAAAGATAAAAGAACCAAGATTTCCCCTCAACTACGAGGGGAGGTAAGGAACTGCCATCTAGCTCTGCACTTGATTCACCTTCTGTTTTGAGTAAACTTGTGACACCTACACCTGCTATTCATTCTAATATGTCGCATGTTATTGATGATGCCACTTCTACTTTGCATGATACTTAAGATGAAACTACTTCTATGCTTGATAATACTGTGCCACTAGGTGAATTTCTTGATGAACAACTTGCTAGGGTTAGAGAGCATGAAATTATTGAAACTGATAATATTGTTGAAAGTGATGATGAAGATTCTCCCCCTAGATATGAATTTCCTGTTGTGCCTGAGGGCTATGTTATGGATGAAGAAACTGCTAGAGACTTTCTTGCTTGCAATGATAGATATGATCTTAAGAAATTATTAGCTAAGCTGAAAGAAAAATCTTTGAATGCTAGAATGAAACATGACCCTGCTTTTGCTACTTCACCTATCTTTATTACTTATAAGGATTATGATTTCTATGTGGATCCTGAGTTAATTACCTTGGTTGAATCTGATCCATTTTATGGCTATGAATCTGAAACTGTTGTGGCACATCTTACTAAATTAAATGATATAGCCACCCTGTTCACTAATGATGAGAAAGCTTCCTATTACTTTATCCTTAAGTTGTTTCTGTTCTCATTAAAGGGTGATGCTAAAACATGGTTTAATTCTCTTGATCCTGGTTGTGTGGCGTAGTCCCCACGATATGATTTATTACTTTCTCTGCTAAATATTTCCCTGCTCATAAAGAAACAAGCTTGCCTTTAAGGAAATATATAATTTTTGCAGATTGAAGAGAGAGTCTCCCACAAGCTTGGGGGAGCTTCTCCAATTACTTAATGCTTGCCCATCATCCCTCTCATGAAAAATGAAATACTTGATATCTTTTATAATGACTAACCGATGCTTCTAGAGACTACCTGGATAGTTGTGCTAGTTGTCTTTTCAGGGAAAGAACTGTTGATCAAGCTGAATTGTGATACCTCTTGAGCACTGCATTGGTTTTCCCTTGAAGAGGAAAGGGTGATGCAGAAAAGTAGCGTAAGTATTTCCCTCAGTTTTTGAGAACCAAGGTATCAATCCAGTAGGAGGCCACGCACGTGTCCCTCGCACCTACACAAACAAATAAACTCCTCGCAACCAACACAATAAAGGGGTCGTCAATCCCTTCACGGCCACTTACGAGAGTGAGATCTGATAGATATGATAAGATAATATTTTTGGTATTTTTATGATAAAGATGCAAAGTAAAGAAGAAAAATAAAAGAAAAAGGGAATAGCTTGTTGATGGAAGATTAATATGATGGAAAATAGACCCGGTGGCCATAGGTTTCACTAGTGGCTTCTCTCGAGAGCATAAGTATTACGGTGGGTAAACAAATTACTGTTGAGCAATTGACAGAATTGAGCATAGTTATGAGAATATCTAGGTATGATCATGTATATAGGCGTCACGTCCGAGACAAGTAGACCGACTCCTGCCTGCATCTACTACTATTACTCCACACATCGACCGCTATCCAACATGCATCTAGAGTATTAAGTTCAAGAGAACCAAGTAATGCTTTAGGCAAGATGGCATGATGTAGAGGGATAAACTCATGCAATATGATGTAAACCCCATCTTGTTATCCTTGATGGCAAAAATACAATACATGCCTTGTTGCCCCTACTGTCACTGGGAAAGGACACCGCAAGATCGAACCCAAAGCTAAGCACTTCTCCCATTGCAAGAAAGATCAATCTAGTAGGCCAAACCAAACTGATAATTCGAAGAGACTTGCAAAGATAACCAATCATACATAAAAGAATTCAGAGAAGATTCAAATATTGTTCATAGAAAACTTGATCATAAACCCACAATTCCTCGGTCTCAATAAACACACCGCAAAAGAAGATTACATCGAATAGATCTCCACAAGAGAGGGGGAGAACTTTGTATTGAGATCCAAAAAGGGAGAAGAAGCCACCTAGCTAATCACTATGGACCCTAAGGTCTGAAGTAAACTACTCACACTTCATCGGAGAGGCTATGGTGTTGATGTAGAAGCCCTCCGTGATCGATGCCCCCTCCGCCGGAGCTCTGGAAAAGGCCCGAAGATGGGATCTCGTGGATACAGAAAGTCACGGCGGTGGAATTAGGGTTTTGGCTCCATATCTGGTAGTTTGGGGGTACGTAGGTATATATAGGAGGAAGGAGTACGTCGGAGGAGCAACATGGGCCCCACGAGGGTGGAGGGCGTGCCTAGGGGGGTAGGCGCACCCCCTACCTCGTGCCTTCCTGGTTGATGTCTTGACGTAGGGTCCAAGTCCTCTGGATCACGTTCGTTCCGAAAATCACGTTCCCGAAGGTTTCATTCCGTTTGGACTCCGTTTGATATTCTTTTTCTGCGAAACTCTGAAATAGGCAAAAAACCAACAATTCTGGGTTGGGCCTCTGGTTAATAGGTTAGTCCCGAAAATAATATAAAAGTGTATAATAAAGCCCAATAATGTTCAAAACAGGATATAATATAGGACGGAACAGTAAAAAATTATAGATACGTTGGAGACGTACCAAGCATCCCCAAGCTTAATTCCTACTCATCCTCGAGTAGGTAAATGATAAAAACATAATATTTGATGTGGAATGCAACTTGGCATGATTTCAATGTAATTCTCTTAATTGTGGTATGAATATTCAGATCTGAAAGATTCAAGACAAAAGTTCAATATTGATATAGAAATAATAATACTTCAAGCATACTAACTAAGCAATTATGTCTCTTCAAAATAACATGGCCAAAGAAAGTTATCCCTACAAAATCATATAGTCTGGCTATGCACCATCTTCACCACACAAAGTATTTAAATCATGCACAACCCTGATGACAAGCCAACCAATTGTTTCATACTTTTGGTGTTCTCAAACAATCTTCACGCAATACATGAGCGTGAGCCATGGACATAGCATTATATGTGGAATAGAAGGGTGGTTGTGGAGAAGACAAAAAGGGAGAAGATAGTCTCACATAAACTAGGCGTATCAATGGGCTATGGAGATGCCCATTAATAGATATCAATGTGAGTGAGTAGGGATTGCCATGCAACGGATACACTAGAGCTATAAGGGGATGAAAGCTCAACAAAAGAAACTAAGTGGGTGTGCATCCAACTCGCTTGTTCACGAAGACCTAGAGCATTTTAAGGAAGCCCATCATTGGAATATACAAGCCAAGTTCTATAATGAAAAATTCCCACTAGTATATGAAAGTGATATCATAGGAGACTCTCTGTCATGAAGATCATGGTGCTACTTTGAAGCGCTAGTGTGGTAAAAGGATAGTAGCATTGTCCCTTCTCTCTTTTTCTCTCATTTTAATTTTTTTATTTGGGCCTTTTTTATGGCCTCTTTTTTTTCTTTTCTTATTTAGTCCGGAGTCTCATCCCGACTTGTGGGGGAATCATAGTCTCCATCATCCTGCCCTCACTTGTGACAATGCTCTAATAATGATGATCATCACACTTTATTTACTTACAACTCAAGAATTACAACTTGATACTTAGAACAAAATATGACTCTATGTGAATGCCTTCGGCGGTGTACCGGGATGTGCAATGATGCATGAGTGACTTGTATGAAATAATTATGAACGGTGGCTTTGCCACAAATACGATGTCAACTACATGATCATGCAAGAAATATGACAATGATGAAGCGTGTCATAATTAACGGAACGGTGGAAAGTTGCATGGCAATATATCTCGGAATGGCTATGGAAATGCCATGATAGGTAGGTATGGTGGCTGTTTTGAGGAATGTATATGGTGGGTGTATGATACCGGCGAAAGGTGCGAGGTATTAGAGAGGCTAGCAATGGTGGAAGGGTGAGAGTGCGTATAATCCATGGACTCAACATTAGTCATAAAGAACTCACATACTTATTTCAAAAATCTATTAGTTATCAAAGCAAAGTATTACGCGCATGCTCCTAGGGGGATAGATTGGTAGGGAAAGACCATCGCTCGTCCCTGGCCACCACTCATAAGGAAGACAATCAGTAAATAAATCATGCTCCGACTTCATCACATAACAGTTCACCATACGTGCATGCTACGGGAATCACAAACTTCAACACAAGCATTTCTCAAATTCACAACTACTCAACTAGCACGACTCTAATTTCACCATCTCCATATCTCAAAACAATTATCAAGTATCAAGCTTCTCATAGTATTCAGCACACTCATAAGAAGAAAAAAAATTATTAATCTTGAATGCCTAACATAATTAAAGAAAATTACCACGCAGTTTTGTAGGACTCCCAAAATAATATTTGTGAAGCATGAGAGAACAATAGTTTCTATAAAAAAATCAACCACCGTGCCCTAAAAGATATAAATGAAGCACTAGAGCAAAATTATATAACTCAAAAGATATAAGTGAAGCACATAGAGTATTCTAACAATTTCCGAATCATGTGTGTCTCTCTCAAAAGGTGTGTACAGCAAGGATGATTGTGGAAAACTAACAAATAAAGACTCAAATAATACAAGACGCTCCAAGCAAAACACATATCATGTGGTGAATAAAAATATAGCTCCAAGTAAAGTTACCGATGGAAGTAGACGAAAGAGGGGATGCCTTCCGGGGCATCCCCAAGCTTTGGCTTTTAGGTGTCCTTAGATTATCTTGGGGTGCCATGGGAATCCCCAAGCTTAGGCTCTTGCCACTCCTTTTTCCATAATCCATCAAATCTTTCACCCAAAACATGAAAACTTCACAACATAAAACTTAAAGTAGAAAATCTCGTGAGCTCCGTTAAAGAAAGAAAACAAAACACCACTTCAAGGTACTGTAATGAACTCATTATTTATTTATATTCGTGTTAAACCTACTTTATTCCAACTTCTCTATGGTTTATGAACCATTTTACTAGCCATAGATTCATCAAAATAAGCAAACAACACACGAAAAATAGAATCAGTCAAAAACAGAACAATCTGTAGTAATCTGTAGCTAAAGCAAGTTCTGGAACCCAAACAATTCTAAAATAAATTGCTGGATGTGAGTAATGTATATATTAATCAGCTTCAAAAAGAATTAACTAAATAGCACTTTCCAAAATAAAAATTGCAGCAGTTCTCGTGAGCGCTAAAGTTTCTATTTTTTACAGCAAGATTAAAAAGACTTTCCCCAAGTCTTCCCAACGGTTCTACTTGGCACAAACACTAATTAAAAACAAAAAACACAAACCAAAATAGAGGATAGATAAATTATTTATTACGAAACAGGATCAAAAAGCAAGGAATAAAAATAAAATTGGGTTGCCTCCAAACAAGCGATATCGTTTAACGCCCCTAGCTAGGCATAAAAGCAAGGGTAGATCTAGGTATTGCCATCTTTGGTAGGCAACCCATAAGTGGCTCTCATAATAGATTCATATGGTAATTTAATTTTCTTTCTAGGGAAGTGTTCCATGCCTTTCCTTAATGAAAATTGGAATCTAATATTCCCTTCCTTCATATCAATAATTGCACCAATTGTTCTAAGGAAAGATCTACCAAGAATAATAGGACATGAAGGATTGCAATCCATGTCAAGAACAATAAAATCTACGGGCACATAATTCCTATTTGCAAAAATAATAACATCATTAATTCTTCCCATAGGTTTCTTAATAGTTAAATCCGCAAGGTGCAAGTTTAAAGAGCAATCATCAAAATCTCGGAAACCTAACAAATCACACAAAGTTTTTGGAATCGTGGAAACACTAGAACCCAAATCACACAAAGCATAGCATTCATGATATTTAATTTTAATTTTAATAGTAGGTTCCCAATCATCATAAAGTTTTCTAGGGATAGAAACTTCCAACTCAAGTTTTTCTTCATAAGATTGCATCAAAGCATCAACGATATGTTCGGTAAAGGCTTTATTTTGACTATAAGCATGAGGAGAATTTAGCACGGATTGCAACAAGGAAATAAAATCTCTCAAAGAGCAATTATCATAATTAAATTCCTTGAGATCCAAAATAGTGGGTTCATTGATATTTAAAGTTTTGACTTCTTCAACCCCACTTTTAACAATTTTAGCATCAAGATCTAAAGACTCCATATTTTTGGAACGTCTTCTAGGTAAAGGTGGATCACATTCAGTCCCACCATTATAAAGATTCATATTGCAAAACAAAGATTTAATAGGGGACACATCAATAACTTTTAGATCTTCATCTTTATTATCATGGAAACTAGAAGAACATGCATTTATAAAGCAATCTTTCTTAGCACTCATCCTAGCGGTTCTTTCTTTGCACTCATCAATGGAAATTCTCATGGCTTTGAGAGACTCATTGATATCATGCTTAGGTGGAATAGATCTAAGTTTCAAAAGAATCAACATCAAGAGAAATTCTATGAACGTTCCTAGCAAATTCATCAATCTTAAGTAGTTTTTCTTCAGTCAAAGCATTGAAATTCTTTTGCGAAGTAATAAATCTTTAATATTAGATTAAAAATCAGAGGGTATCTTATTAAAATTTCCATAAGAATTGTTGTAGGAATTACCATAATTATTAGAGGAATTACTAGGATACGGCCTAGGATTAAAGTTTCCTCTATACGCATTGTTACCAAAATTATTCCTACCAACAAAATTCACATCCATAGATTCATTATTATTCTCAATCAAAGTAGACAAAGGTATATCATTGGGATCAGAAGAAACACTTTTATTAGCAAATAATTTCATAAGTTCATCCATATTTCCACTCAAAACATTAATTTCATCTATCACATGCACTTTCTTATTAGTAGATCTTTCAGTGTGCCATTGAGAATAATTAACCATAATATTATCTAGGAGTTTAGTAGCTTCTCCTAAAGTGATTTCCATAAAATTGCCTCCCGCGGCCGAATCTAAAAGATTTCTAGAAGCAAAATTCAATCTGGCATAAATTTTTTGTATAATCATCCATAAATTCAAACCATGTGTAGGTCAATTACGTCTCATTAATTTCATCCTCTCCCAAGCTTGTGCAACATGTTCATGATCAAGTTGCTTAAAATTCATGATATCATTTCTAAGAGAGATGATCTTAGCGGGAGGAAAATACTTATAGATAAAAGCATCTTTGCACTTATTCCACGAATCAATACTATTTTTGGGCAAAGACGAAAACCAAGCTTTAGCACGATCTCTAAGTGAAAAAGGAAATAGCTTCAATATAACAATATCATTGTCCACACCTTCCTTCTTTTGCATATCACACAAATCAATGAAGTTGTTTAGATGGGTAGCGGCATCTTCGCTAGGAAGGCCGGAAAACGGATCTTTCATGAAAAGATTCAACAAAGCAACATTAATTTCACAAGATTCAGCATTGGTAAGAGGAGAAATCAGAGTGCTAATAAAATCATTGTTGTTGGTATTAGTAGAGTCACACAATTTGGTATTATCTTGAGCCATCGTGACAAGCAAGCAATCCAACACACAAGCAAACAAGAGACGGGCAAAAAAGGAAAATAGAGAAAGAGAAGGAGGACGGCGAGAGAGGGCGAATAAAACGGCAAGGGTGAAGTGGGGGAGAGGAAAAAGAGAGGCAAATGGCAAATAATGTAATGCGGGAGATAAGGGTTTGTGATGGGTACTTGGTATGTTGACTTTTGCGTAGACTCTCCGGCCACGGCGCCAGAAATCCTTCTTCCTACCTCTTGAGCATTGCGTTGGTTGTCCCTTGAAGAGGAAAAGGGTGATGCAGCAAAGTAGCGTAAGTATTTCCCTCAGTTTTTGAGAACCAATGTATCAATCCAGTAGGAGGCCACGCACGAGTCCCTCACACATACACAAATAAATAAACTCCTCGCAACCAACGCAATAAAGGTGTTGTCAATCACTTCACGGTCACTTACGAGAGTGAGATCTGATAGATATGATAAGATAATATTTTTGGTATTTTAATGACAAAGATGCAAAGTAAAGAAAGCAAAATAAACGGAAAAGGAAATAGCTTGTTGATGGAATATTAATATGATGAAAAATAGACCTGGGGGCCATAGGTTTCACTAGTGGCTTCTCTCGATAGCATAAGTATTACGGTGGGTAAACAAATTACTGTTGAGCAATTTACAGAATTGAGCATAGTTATGAGAATATCTAGGTATGATCATGTATATAGGCATCACGTCCGAGACAAGTAGACCGACTCCTGCTTGCATCTACTACTATTACTCCACACATCGACCGCTATCCAGCATGCATCTAGAGTATTAAGTTCAAGAGAACAGAGTAACACTTTAAGCAAGATGGCATGATGTAGAGGGATAAACTCATGCAATATGATGTAAACCCCATCTTGTTATCCTCGATGGCAACAATACAATACGTGCCTTGCTGCCCCTACTGTCACTGGGAAAGGACACCGCAAGATTGAACCCAAAGCTAAGCACTTCTCCAATTGCAAGGAAGATCAATCTAGTAGGCCAAGCCAAACTGCTAATTCTAAGAGACTTGCAAAGATAACCAATCATACATAAAAGAATTCAGAGAAGATTCAAATATTGTTCATAGATAAACTTGATTATAAACCCACAATTCATCGGTCTCAACAAACACACCGCAAAATAAGATTACATCGAATAGATCTCCACAAGAGAGGGGGAGAACTTTGTATTGAGATCCAAAAAGAGACAAGAAGCCATCTAGTTAATAACTATGGACCCGAAGGTCTGAAGTAGACTACTCACACTTCATCGAAGAGGCTATGGTGTTGATGTAGAAGCCCTCCGTGATCGATGCCCCCTCCGGGGGAGCTCCGGAAAAGGCCCCAAGATGGGATCTCGTGGATACATAAAGTTACGGCGGTGGAATTAGGGTTTTGGCTCCGTATCTGGTAGTTTGGGGGTACGTAGCTATATTTAGGAGGATGGAGTACGTTGGTGGAGCAACATGGGCCCCATGAGGGTGGAGGACGCGCCTTGGGGGGGAGGCGCGCCCCCTACCTCGTGCCTTCCTGGTTGATGTCTTGACGTAGGGTCCAATTCCTCTAGATCACGTTCATTCCGAAAATCACGTTCCCGAAGGTTTCATTCCGTTTGGACTCCGTTAGATATTCTTTTTGTGCGAAACTCTGAAACAGGCGAAAACCAACAATTCTGGGATGGGCCTCCGGTTAATAGGTTAGTCCCAAAAATAATATAAAAGTGTATAATAAAGCCCAATAATGTTCAAAACAGGATATAACATAGCATGGAACAATCAAAAAATTATAGATATGTTGGAGAGGTATCAAATTGCTATTGAATAATATGTTGACTAATGAAAATAATTGGACACTTCCTGAACCAACTCCTAAGCCAACTCCGAAGAAAAGGGGTATTCTATTTCTCAGTCTTGAAGATATGCAAGAGGCAAAGAAATCTATGAAAGAAAAAGGTATTAAAGCTGAAGATGGTAAGAATCTACCACGTATTTAAGAGATACACGGTCTTGATAACCCGACACAGGTAGTAAAGGTAAATTCCCTCTATAGATTTGATAAATGTGAAATCCCACCCACTAAGTTCGCTAGCCAATGCTTGGATGAGTTTGATGACTTTGTGATTAAACAAGAAGACTTCAATGCTTATGTTGGTAGAAAATTGAAATGCAATGCTTATATGCTTGAACACTTAAGTGATTATATGTCTAGAGTTAAAGGTGAACTTAAACTTGTTAGTAAACATGCTTCTATGGTTACCACTCAAGTAGAACAAGTACTTAAGGCTCAGAATGGTTTGCTCAGCGGATTAAATAATAAGAAAAATGATAATGTTGTTAGAGTTATGACTGGAGGGGTTTAAATGACTCAAGAACCTTTGTATCCTGAGGGCCATCCTAAGAGAATTGAGCAAGATTCTCAGAGAACTAATGTTGATGCACCTAGTTCTTCTAAGAAGAAGAAGAAAAATGATAGGACTTTGCATGCTTCTAGTGAACCTGTTGTTGACACACCTGAGAATCCCAATGATATTTCTATTTCTGATGCTGAAACTCAATTGGGTAATGAACATGAACCTAGTGATAATGTTAATGATGATGTTCATGTTGATGCTCAACCTAGCAATGATAATGATGTAGAGATTGAACCTGTTGTTGATCTTGATAACCCACAATCAAAGAATCAACGTTATGATAAGAGAGACTTTGTTTCTAGGAAGCACGGTAAGGAAAGAGAACTATGGGTTCACAAAACCATGCCTTTTCCTTGTAAACCATCCAAGAAAAAGGATGATGAGGATTTTGAGCGCTTTGCTGAAATGATTAGACCTATCTTTTTGCGTATTCGTTTGACCAATATGCTTAAAATGAACTCTTATGCTAAGTACATGAAGGATATTGTTACTAATAAAAGAAAGATACTGGAAGCTGAAATTTCCATCATGCTTGCTAATTACACTTTTAAAGGTGGAATACCAAAGAAACTTGGAGATCCAGGAGTACCAACTATACCATGCTCCATTAAAACAAACTATGTTAAAACTACTTTATGTGATCTTGGAGCCGGTGTTAGTGTTATGCCACTCTCTTTATATCATAGACTTGATTTGAATAAGTTGACACCTACTGAAATATCTTTGCAAATGCCTGATAAATCAACTACTATACCTGTCGGTATTTGTGAGGATGTGCCTATTGTGGTTGTAAAATTTACTATTCTAACGGACTTTGTTATTCTTGATATTCCTGAGGACGATAGTATGTCGATTATCCTTGGTAGAACTTTTTTGAATACTGCAGGGGCTATTATTGATTGAAACAAAGGCAATGTTACTTTTCATGTTAATGATAATGAGCATACGGTACACTTTTCGAGGAAACAACCTCAAGTCCATAGTATCAATTCTATTGGAAAAGTTTTGACGATTACTATTGGAGGTTTTGAATTTCCTCTTCCTACTCCCTAGAAGAAATATGACATTCTTATTGTTGGGGATGTGCATATCCTAGTTGAGGTAACCTAGTGTTATTCGAAATTTCTCCGGTTTCATGCAATTCGGAATGAGTTTGTTAACAAAACTTGATCAATCTTGTTAGTGGATTCCTTTTGATGAGCATGAGATGGATGAAGTTAGAAAGCACAACCTTCTGTACCCTCCTTTTACTTTCTGTTATTTATATTAAATAAAGCAAAAATGGTATTTTATGTCTGTTTTCTGAATTATCCTTGCAATAAAAATTCCCTAAAAATAAAAGTTCTCCAAATGCCCTGAAAATTTAATATGATTTTTTCTATAATATTTTAGAATTATTGTCACCGAGAACACACCAGGGGGACCCACCATGTGCCCACGAGGGTGGAGGGCGCGCCCACCCCCCTAGGCGTGCCCCCTACCTCGTGGACCCCACGTGGGTCCCCTCCACTTATTCTTGCACCCACGCACTTCTTCTTCCTCCAGAAAAAATCATCCACCATCTCAAACCCATGTTCTAGCTCATTTTGCTGCCATTTTCGATCTCCTTGCTCAAAGCTCCATTCATAAAACTGCTTTGGGGGATTGTTCTTCGGTATGTGACTCCTCCAATGGTCCAATTAGTTTTTGTTCTACTGCTTTATTTATTGCAAAAATTTTCTTCTTAGGTGACCCTATTCTTGATCTTGCATGTCAAATTTATGTGGTCAAAAGTAGTTTTAGTGCATGATATAGCCTCTAGGCACTTGTAGGAGTAGTTGCTATCAATTTTGTTGAGTTTGGTTCACTTTTATTTTAAGTTACTAAAAATTTCAGACATTTTCAGAAAAAGATGAAGAGATTCTTGAGGGGCTCATTGAGCTGAAGCTCTTAGGATAAGCAAAGTGAAGAAAATAAGAAGCCCAAATATAATTTCCCTCGTACTGCGGAGGTTCGGCCGTGTGAATGGCCTTGTGATGAGTTCTTGAGAGAAGTCGGGGTTTATGAAGATTTTTATTATTAGGCTGAGAATGCAGGCCTCACCAACTTCCTCCACGACCAGCGTGAACAGTATCTCTAACTCACCAATATTTTTGTGCAAAATTTTCATTTCCATGCTAGGAGGTCACCACCTTCGGTGGATTTTTATTTATTTGATGAGCATAAGGAGATGTCACTTTATGATTTTTGCTGCGTTTGTAGGATACCCTTTGAGGGCAACATAGAAGAACAACATCGTTATGATGTGGAGGGATTTATTGATACGATTTCTGTAGGGGAAACGAGGAAAGTTTCCGATGCAAGAATCACTAGAATACATTTTCCTGTTCAACGTTACTTTGCAATATTTGCTAGTAGATGCTTAATTGGTCGCGGGAACTATGGAAATCTTAGTGCCCCTGCTATTGTTATTTTGCGCCATGCTTTGTTTCGTGATGCCACGTTCAGTTTAGGCGCTATTGTTGTTAAATGGTTAAATCTGAACCGTACAAAGGGTCCCGTATTAGGAGGCATCTTCGCCTCGCGCCTTGCTGCACACTTTAACATACCTACTAGGCATTATGAGAAAGAGGAAAAGTTGTTGTCTCATATTTTTCTAGATTATAAGAGCATGGTAGCACATGATTTTATTGTTAAGAATAAGAAGAAGATGCTTAACTATAGACTGATGTTTGATAAGAATCACTTTGAGACTATTACCTTGTCTACTCCCTCTTTGTTCAACATATTTTCCAGCATGTACCTTGTTTTGCCAGAGGTCGTTCAGGCATACCAGAGCCTGACGTCAACTCCCAAGCCGAAGCCACTATCTGATCCTCACCGTCAGTCTGTTTATCAGTGGGATCCGGAGGAGATCGCCAACCAGTGGGACCCTGAAGAGCCTCCTTAGTACATCGGAGAGGGCAGTTTTGATCTGTGGCCATAGAACAACTTAGGCCAAAATCCTAAGCTTGGGGGAGTATGTATTTCTCACCGACATTACATTCATGTTCACACAATCATGCCAGTTGTCGGTGCTCATACTTTTTCATTGTATCATCCATGCTAGTTTATTTTACTTATAAGATTTCTAATTGTTTGTTTGAAAAACCTTAAGAAAAACCAAAAGAATTAGTTGTAGCTTTTAGCTAATTTACTTTCCATGCTTGTAGTAGTAGTAATTAAAAAGAAAACCCAAAAAGATTTCTCGTTCTTCTTTTGCTTGTTGGGAGCTTTCCCATGCAAATAGTTTTGTTTCTTTTCTTTCCCTTTGGGGGTCAAGAGGAGAAGACCGTGATGAAAATGTTGAGTGGCTCTTATATGCATTATAACAAAGAGCCCATATTACCTTGTCTTCTCCCTTGAATTGAATGCTTGCAGATTCCATCTTAGTCCAACACACATGCACTCTTATTATTATCCACACTTTTCGGTTGTGCAAGTGAAAGGCAATAATGATGATATATGATGAACTGATTAAGATGAGAGAAGCTGGTATGAACTCGACCTCTCTTGTTTTTTTAAATATGATTAGTTCATCATTCCTATTTTAGCTTATTATGAATGAAACATGTTTGCAATGACAATTAGAGATTATAGTTGCTCATGCCATGCTTAATTTGCTAGGAGTTTATACTGGTTTAGCTTGCATGACAACATGCTATTAGAATGGTTGTGATGTGGTATGATAGGGTGGTATCCTCCTTTGAATAATTCGAGTGGCTTGACTTGGCACATGTTCACGCATGTTGTTGAAACAAATCAACATAGCCTCCATGATGTTTATGTTCATCGTGATTTATATCCTACTCATGCTTGCATTCAGTGTTGATTAATTTTAATACATGTTCATGACTGCTGTCGCTCTCTAGCTGGCCGCTTCCCAGTCTCTTTCTAGCCTTCACTTGTACTAAGCGGGAATACTGCTTGTGCATCCAACTTCATAACCCCCAAAATTATTCCATATGAGTCCACAATACCTTCCTATATGCGGTATCTACCTGCCATTCCAAGTAAATTTGTATGTGCCAAACTCTAAACCTTCAAATAAAATTTTTGTTTTGTATGCTCGAATAGCTCATGTATCAACTAGGGTTGTCTGTATCTTCCATTCTAGGTAGGTTATTCTCAAGAGGAGTGGACTCCGCTCCTCACTCACGAGAAAATGGCTAGTCACCAGGATGCCCAGTCCTATGCTCAAATAAAATCAAAATAATTGCAAACAAAACTCCCCCAGGATTGTTGTTAGTTGGAGGCACCCGTTGTTTCGGGCAAGCCATGGATTGATGCTTGTTCATGGTGGGGGAGTATAAACTTTACCATTCTGCTTGGGAACCGCCTATAATGTGTGTAGCATGGAAGATATCGAGATCTCTCGGTTGTTATGTTGACAATGAAAGTATACCGCTCAAAATATTATTCATGTCTATTTCAAACCGAGCTCTGGCACCTCTACAAATCCCTGCTTCCCTCTACGAAGGGCTTATCCATTTACTTTTATGTTGAGTCATCATCCTCTTTTTGAAAAGCACAAGTTGCAAAGCACCGCTGTCATTTGCATGTATTATTATTAGTTTACATTGAGTATGATTGGAGATCTTTTACCATGAATTACAATTTCCAGTCAGCCCTTGATCTTCAGGGGTGCTCTGCATTTATGTTTTGCGGTCTCGGAAAGGGCTAGCGAGATACCATCTTGTTATATCATATTATGATTGTTTTGAGAAAGTGTTGTCATCCGAGATTTATTATTATTGCTCGCTAGTTGATTATGCCACTGATATGAGTAAACATGAGACCTAAATGTTATTGTGAATATGTTTAGTTCATAATCTTTGCTGAAAACTTGAATGTTGGCTTTACATATTTACAACAACAAGAGAAAACAGAGTTTGTAAAAGTATTTCTTTATCACTTTCAGTTTGTCAACTGAATTTCTGGAGGACAAGCAAAGGTTTAAACTTGGGGAGTTGATACGTCTCCAACATATCTACTTTTCCAAACACGCTTGCCCTTGTTTTGGACTCTAACTTGCATGATTTGAATGGAACTAACCCGGACTGACGCTGTTTTCAGCAGAATTACCAAGGTGTTATTTTTGTGCAGAAATAAAAATTCTTGGAATGACCTGAAAATTAACGGAGAATTTTTTGGAATATATAAAAAATACTGGCGAAAGAATCAAGGCCAGGGGGCCCACACCCTGTCCACGAGGGTGGGGGCACGCCTACCCCCTGGGCGTGCCCCTGCCTCGTGGGCCCCCTGACGCTCCACCGACCTCAATTCCAACGCCATATGTCGGTGTCAAAACCGGCGGATCTTGGGTAGGGGGTCCCGAACTGTGCGTCTAGGCCGGATGGTAACAGGAGACAGGGGACACTTTGTTTTACCCAGGTTCGGGCCCTCTCGATGGAGGTAATACCCTACTCCTGCTTGATTAATATTGATGATATGGGTAGTACAAGAGTAGATCTACCACGAGATCAAGGAGGCTAAACCCTAGAAGCTAGCCTATGGTATGATTGTTGTGTATGGAGTTGATTGCCTACGGACTACAACCCTCCGGTTTATATAGACACCGGATAGGGTTAGGGTTACACAGAGTCGGTTACAATGGTAGGAGATCTTGAATATCCGCATCGCCAAGCTTGCCTTCCATGCCAAGGAAAGTCCCATCCGGACACGGGACGAAGTCTTCAATCTTGTATCTTCATAGTCCAGGAGTCTGGCTGAAGGTATAGTCTGGCTACCCGAACACCCCCTAATCCAGGACTCCCTTAGTAGCCCCCGAACCAGGCTTCAATGACGACGAGTCCGGCGCGCTGATTGTTCGGCATTGCAAGGCGGGTTCTTCTCCAAATCTTGTGTACCTGTAGGAATAATGTCCGATTTTTGTAATGTAGTACTCCTCGGCTTCCATGCCCAATAATGGCCGTCTTCCACGTGTTCAAACAAATATGCGAAAAGCCAGGGGGTTTTTACATCCACACCCCTAGCCGTATTAACGAGCCGCCTATTTAACGGGATGGGGATTTAGGTCCAAACCACATCCTCTTCTTTCCGCGAGTTATCATCAGAGCGCCTCCAGCAAAGGTGCATTCCAATCATGACCAGCCGTCGCAGCTCCTCCCCTCGCCCCTCCGGTCCCAAACCCGGGGACTGGGAGAGTTGCACCATCCCGCATAGCAAGTTAGCGTCACTTCAGGCCCAGGGATTCCTCCCTCAGGCATGCATGGTCCCGGCCCGAGCCAGTCTCGCCACCTATAATGGCGGAAAACAAGCGGAGAACACCCCGAATCCTTCTAAAGGAGAGCGGGTGTGCCTCGTCCCCTATCTAATAAGGGGACTGGGATTTCCAAACCCATTTCTCCGCGGGCTTCTGGAGTTCTATGGCCTCCAGTTGCACAATCTCACGCCTGCCTCCATATTGCACATTGCGGGTTTCGTCGCCCTCTGCAAGCTATTTTTAGGTGTTGAGGCTCATTTCGCGCTGTGGAAGAGGTTATTCTGCCTGGTGCCCCGTTCTGAAAAGGGGTCTATATATCAAGTGGGCGGAGCCGAAGTATGGCGCATCGCCGGGACCGGATACCTATCCGGAACCCCAAAGAAGGCGTCCGAGGACTGGCCTTCGGAATGGTTTTACATAGATGACGTCCCACTACCGGACCCTATCCAGGCTGGTCTCCCTGAGTTCAAAAGTGCTCCATTGAAGAAACGCTTGAGCTGGCATCCGCGGAGCTCTCAGAGAGAAAGTGACAGAGACGTCCTTTACCTGATGGGCCGGATAAGACTGTTGGCTCATTCCGGACTAAGCATGATTGGAGTCATGGCCGCATGCATTATGCGGGGGGTGCAGCCGCTTCAATATAGAGGCCACCCCATGTGGGATTTCAACGGGGAGGACGACACCACACGTTATGGTCGTAAGGGGCCGGACTCAGCCGCCGCCTTAGTAAAGATCCTATCCTCTTTGTATAAGGGAGAAAAGGAGGAATTCCTCCGCGTCAATCCGCAGGCCGGATTCAGTATGCACGACCCTCCAAGTTGGGTAAGTGAACAATTGCACTTGACCGTTTGTTTTATACTCCCATGGTTAGAGAGGTAGTCTAACGACTTCAATGCAGGAACTGCGACAGGAGGTAAAGGACATAAGCAGCCGCCCTCCACAGCCTGAGGACCCAGAACGGTCCCTCAATCCGGACTCCGAAGAGGATCCGGACATATCGGTGGATCTTAACGACGGGGTGTTCCACCAGCTAAGCAAGGACAATACCTTGGTAGCCATCATGGCTGATTACCCAGGGTTAATTCCGGCCTCCCAGGTGACAGAAACCGGAGTCTCATTCCCTTGAGAGAGATTGCACTCTCGCGTATTCCGGTGTTTCTGACGACAACCGTGTTTTGCAGGGGAGTTTTCTGAGGCAGGAGGCCGAACCTGCGGCGGCTAGCCAATGAGGGGCCGCAGGGCCCCGTGGGGCAAAAAGGAATGAATTCCGGACTGAGATGCCGGCGCAAAGGTATAGCGCACCCTCTGTTTCCCTAGTGTTATTCCGTCAGGGCATATTTAACGTTCGTGCTATCTTCAGAACGAAGAGACCTTGCCGGACTACATCCGGAGAGGTTGCCAATCGCGCCTCCACCAGCCAGGCTCCAACGGCTAGCCGGGAAGCGGAGGCGAGCACAAGGCGCGTACCGGACGCTCCTCCGACAAAGGATGAGGACAGGCTGTCTGCCACGAATTCTGAAGTGGAGAGTGCCATGAACCACAGGTGTCGCCGGACAGTTCTACGAGACGCTTGTTTCTCCCAAGAGGCTTTAGATGCCTTTAATTCGGGAGATGCGTACCTCCGTGCCGCTCAAAATGGTTTAGCCAGAGCCACGGAGTAGTATGTAAAAGACATACGGGTAAGAAAATTTTGGTCAAACATATATATACCAGTAGCCCCCGAGACTTGAAACAGTTAGAGCAACTAATTTAAGGATCTTTTAATATGCAGGTTCTTACAGAGAAGAATACTGTACTGTCCCAGGAGCTGGAAAAGTGCAAGGCCCAACTAGAGGCCGCACTAGCCGCAGCAGGGGAGCCTAAAGAGACCCCCTTAGGTAAGATACACTTCGAAAGATTAGTATTGTGCGGTGTGGGTGTAAATCTGACAAATCATATTGCAGATGGCGCCGGACTCGATTAGGACAAACAACAACTCTTACGCCAGCTAAAGGCCGGTGAGAGTATGTTGACAAGGGTGAGGCGAGAGAAGAATGATCTTCAGGATGCCAACACCAAGCTGGACGTTGAACTTAAAGATGTTCGTGGTCAGCTGCCGGACTCCACGAGGGAGAATCAGTGGCTTCGACGTGGCATTTTTAGTAAGTGCTTGAACAAACTTTGAAAAAAGAGTTCGACGAAGAAGTCGACTAATAGAGTAATGTCTGTAGGTATGCTCACAGGTCGTCCTACAGAGGAGATGCCCGGTTCTATGGGTGACCTTCTTCCCGAACTCATGCAACTGCACGAGCGAATTCGGCGGACGATGCGAGGTGTTGCCCAAGCCTTATGGCCTGCCCACTCCATGCCCGAGGGCCTTGGAGAGCTTGCGGAGAAGCTGAAGGGAGCTCGGCGGCGCTTCCAGTTGTGGAAGATATCGGCCTGCCGACAAGGCGCTAGGGAAGCCTGGGCCATGGTGAAGACCCGTTTTATGAAGTCTGACCCAAACCACATGGCCGAGGTCGGACCAGTGTGGCCTGACGGGAAGGAGATCCCTGTGAGCTTAGTATACGGCCAAGTAGAGTTGGTCGCAAAGTATTCCCAGCAGGACTATAAATTAGACAGCCTGTTAGATGGTATAGAAGAGGAATACAATTAGTCAGAATGACTATGTAATTTTGAATTGACATGTGTGATGCCTTCTAGCCGGATTGTAGATCATTTGTCGTTGCCGGCCTTTTCGCTTCGACCTCGGGACCTGACGGTCCGGAGTGTGTCCGAATACCATAGCGGTTATATAAGAACCGTGGTATGCGTGGAGACCAGGCATAGGGGTCATTAGTGCTTTATCAGACAAGTGCCCGACTAGTTATGTTATATTACATGGTTAGAAAGAAACATCTTCCAGAGAGAATAGTTCCGTTAGGGGTTCCTTTCGCTGGGAGGCATGCCCTAAAGTGCATGTCCGGACTGCGTAAAAAGACGCACAAAAAAGCATCTGGGGGCGCATAAAAAAAAGATCATCTTTTATCTCACCGACCGAATATTCCCTTAAGAACGCTAGCTTTCGGCTTCACCCAGTCTGAGGTATACATCCGGCTGACCCGGCAGTAACAATCGCAGAGGTGCTCCCTTTACCACCTAGCTGAACAATCGGGAACGTAGGGGTAAGCACAGGAGCCAGGCAACCCAGCTTGGCCAAAACTTAAGTCATATCGATGCATATAATGGTGAAGAAAAAGGTACATGCGGAAGTTTGACGCATGTGTTGGGCGTGAAGCCCGTATAAATAAGCTTCTATTAAAGAAGCCCCCAGGTTTAATGAGTGCAAGTGGCGCGTCACTAGATAAGCCTTTAAGGGCTATAAAAGAAAAGAGGGGAAGGAGAGAAATGTAAGACAGAAAAATGCAAAAAAATGGACAGAGGAAGGAGACGAACACAGAGTCCGGCGCTAGGCATAGAATTTTCGGAGACGGGTGGCGTTCCACGGGTTTGGCTCGAGTCGGTTATCCGGCGCATCTCGCAGGCGGTACGCCCCGCCAGTCAGGACTTGGTCGATTATGAATGGACCTTCCCACTTGGGCTTGAGTTTGTCCTTTTTATTATCCGGCAGGCGTAGAATTAGTTCGCCAACATTGTAATTTTTGGCCCGTACTTCTCTGCTTTGATATCTTCGGGCCTGCTGTTGATAAAATGCGGAACGGGCTTTTGCCACGTCACGCTCCTCCTCCAGGGCATCCAAGTTGTCATGCCGATCGATCTCAGCTTCTCTTTCTTCGTACATGCGCACTCTAGGTGAGACATGAATTATGTCGCAGGGCAGAACTGCCTCTGCGCCGTACACCATAAAAAATGGTGTGTATCCGGTGGTGCGATTTGGCGTGGTCCGCAGCCCCCATAGTACGGAGTCGAGCTCCTCTACCCAGTGCGTGTTAGATTCCTTGAGGGACCGCACCAGTCTGGGTTTAATGCCGCTCATTATAAGATCATTTGCATGTTCGACCTGGACGTTGGTTTGTGGGTGATAGACGGAAGCATAATCGAGCTTGATGCCCATGTTTTTGCACCAGAGTTTTACCTCGTCGACGGTAAAGTTTGTACCGTTATCGGTTATGATGCTGTGGGGGACGCCATAACGGTGTACAACCCCGGATATGAAGTCTATCACAGGTCCGGATTCGGCCGTTTTAACAGGCTTGGCTTCTATCCATTTGGTGAATTTGTCCACCATGACCAGTAAGTATTTTTTCCTATCGGTTCCACCTTTAAGGGGTCCGACCATGTCAAGCCCCCAGACCGCAAAAGGCCAGGTGATGGGTATAGTTTGGAGTGCGGTGGGTGGCATATGGCTTTGGTTGGCAAAAAGTTGGCAACCAGCGCATCATTGGACTAAGTCCTGAGCTTCTGCCCGGGCCGTCGGCCAATAAAAGCCTGTACGGAAAGCCTTGCTAACAAGGGACCGAGCAGCGGCGTGGTAACCACCGAGTCCGGCATGAATTTCAGCCAGAAGGTTCCGCCATTCCTCTTCGGAGATGCACCTTTGAAGGACTCCGGTAGTGCTTTTTTATAAAGCTCTCCCTCATGGACTCTATAGGCTTTAGATCGCCGCACTATGCGGCGGGCCTCGTTTTGGTCCTCCGGGAGTTCCTGCCTAGTAAGGTAGGCTAGGAATGGTTCTGTCCACGGGGCGATGACCCCCATTATTACGTGGGCTGAAGGTGTAATTTCATTGGCAGAGCCTCCAATTGTGTCAGATTGTTCGGCGTCAAGTGGTGCGGCTGAGTCCGGGCTGTTATTTGTGGGTTCCCCCTCCCATGCTACTGATGGTTTGAACAATCTTTCCAAAAAGATGTTGGGGGGGGGGACTGCATCGCGTTTTGCTCCGATGCGTGCCAGGACGTCTGCTCCTTGATTGTTTTCTCGGGCGATATGGTGAAACTCCAGCCCTTCGAACCGAGCTGACATTTTTAGGACGGCGTTGCGGTAAGCTGCCATTTTTGGGTCCTTGGCGTCGAAGTCTCCATTTATTTGGGATATCGCGAGGTTTGAATCCCCGCGTACCTCTAGGCGCTGGATACCCATGGATACTGCTATCCGAAGACCATGTAGGAGGGCCTCATATTCGGCTGCATTGTTGGAATCCATGTACATGATCTGGAGCACATATTGGACTGTGTCTCCTGTGGGGGATGTCAGGACGACGCCAGCCCCCAGTCCGGCCAACATTTTGGAGCCGTCGAAATGCATAATCCAGTTTGAGTATGTGCCGTACTCTTTAGGGAGCTCGGCCTCCGTCCATTCTGCGACGAAGTCGGCCAAAACTTGCGATTTGATAGCTCGCCGTGGCTTATAGGTTATATCGAACGGGAGGAGCTCGATGGCCCATTTTTCAATCCGGCCCGTTGCGTCGCGGTTGTTGATAATATCGTTGAGTGGTACTTCCGAGGCTATTGTTATGGAACACTCTTGAAAGTAGTGTCGTAGCTTCCGGGATGCCATGAATACCGCGTATGCAATCTTTTGATAATGCGGGTACCGTGATTTGCATGGAGTGAGGACAGTGGATATGTAGTAGACCGGCCTTTGAAGGGGGAATTTGTGTCCGTCCGTTTCCCGCTCGACAACAAGCACTGCGCTAACAACTTGATGTGTTGCTGCAATGTACAATAACATTGGTTCGCTGGTGTTCGGCGCGGCTAGGACTGGGTTTGTTGCCAATATGGCTTTTATTTCATCAAGTCCGGCCGTGGCGGCCTCCGTCCACTCAAAGTGTTCGGTGCGCTGAAGGAGGCGATAGAGGGGTAGTGCCTTTTCTCCCAAGCGAGAGATGAAGCGGCTTAAAGCCGCCACGCATCCAGTTAATTTTTGTATTTGTTTGAGGTCCTTTGGGATATCCAATTGTGACAAAGCTCGAATCTTGGCTGGATTTGCTTCAATTCCTCTA
Source organism: Triticum urartu (assembly GCF_003073215.2). NCBI lineage: Eukaryota > Viridiplantae > Streptophyta > Magnoliopsida > Poales > Poaceae > Triticum > Triticum urartu. The sequence goes on along the minus strand of NC_053027.1, from coordinate 237,695,146 downwards.
CCGGATACAATGAAGCCCAAGAGCTTTCTGGCTGGAACGCCGAAGATGCATTTTTCCGGATTGAGCTTGATGTCATATTTTCGGAGGTTATCGAATGTAAGCCTCAAGTCGTCTATTAGAGATTCGACATGTCCTGATTTGATGACCACATCATCCACATATGCCTCCACTGTTTTGCCGATCTGATTTGCCAGACATGTCTGGATCATGCGCTGATATGTTGCGCCAGCGTTTTTCAGCCTGAAGGGCATTGTGTTGAAGAAGAATGGGCCGTATGGTGTGATGAATGCTGTTGCAGCTTGGTCTGATTCTGCCATCTTGATTTGATGGTAACCGGAGTATGCGTCGAGGAAACACAACGATTCGTGTCCTGCGGTGGTATCGATAATTTGATCGATACGGGGGAGGGGGAAGGGATCCTTTGGGCAAGCCTTGTTAAAGTCTTTATAATCGACACACAGGCGCCAGGATTTGTCCTTCTTTGGTACCATCACCAAGTTTGCTAGCCAGTCCGGATGTTTTATGTCTCTAATGAATCCGGCCTCCAATAGCTTGGCTAGCTCCTCTCCCATAGCCTGTCTCTTGGGTTCAGAAAAATGCCGAAGGGCTTGTTTGACAGGTTTAAATCCTTTTAGGATATTTAAGCTGTGTTCGGCCAGCTTGCGTGGGATCCCTGGCATGTCTAAAGGGTGCTAGGTGAAAATGTCCCAGTTCTCTCATAGGAACTCTCGCAGTGCGGCGTCGACATCAGGGCTCAGTCGTGCCCCGATGGAAGCTGTTTTATTAGGGTCCGTTGGATGGACCTGGAATTTGACTATTTCGTCAGTTGGCTTGAAGGATGTGGATTTGGATCTCTTATCAAGTATCACATCATCCCTGTTAACCGTGGAGCGCAGCGCAGTCAGTTCCTCGGCCGCTAGGGCTTCGGATAGTGCCTCAAGGGCTAATGCGGCCGTGTTGTTTTCGGCGCGGAGTGCGACGTCCGGATCACTAGCTAGAGTGATAATTCCGTTCGGCCCGGGCATCTTAAGCTTCATGTACCCGTAATGGGGTATTGCTTGGAAGATTGTGAATGCTTCCCGTCCCAGTAAAGCGAGATGTCCGCTCTTAAACGGGGCCACTTGAAACGTGACTTCTTCGGACCTGTAATTATCCGGCGTGCCGAACACCACATCTAGTGTGATTTTTCCTGTGCAGCGCGCTTCCTGACTAGGGATTATTCCTCTAAAGGTTGCGCTGCTTCGCTCGACGCGGCTCCAGTCTATTTCTATTTTTTGAAGGGTTTCCTCATAAATGAGGTTCAGTCTGCTGCCTCCATCCATGAGCACCTTGGTGAGGCGAAAGCCGTCCACTATGGGACTGAGGACCAATGTGGCTGGTGCTCGGGCTGTTCGGAATTTAGGTTCATCACTTGCGTTGAAGGTAATAGCAGTGTCGCTCCATGGATTTATTGTTGCAACTTGATAGACTTCGTCGAGGCTGCGGAGTGTTCTTTTTCGCACATTGTTTGATGTCAAAGTCTCGAAGACTGTGAGAACGGTACTGGTCTCCTCGGGCTGGCTTTCTGCGGCCTCCAGGATTAATAGGTCCTCGCCAATTTTGGCCACCTGCCGGAGTATCCAACATGCTCTAAGGCTGTGAGTTGGTGTGGTGTCCTCTATACTGTGAATTCCACAGGGTCCATCAAGCCACCTTTCCAGTACGGTTCCATGCCCTATAGAGGGTTTTGGCTTTTTGGTGTTTATCCCGGGTGTCCTATGATGATGCACCCTCTTAGTTCGGACGGGATTACTATTCAAGGCCGGATTATCCCAAAATTTTATTTCGTTTTTCCAGGCGCTTTCCATCGCACAATATTTTTGTACTATGGACGCCAAGTCAGCGAAGCGTGTAATATCACGACGACTTACGGCGTTAAGGATTCCCTCGTCCGTGCAATTACTGCAGAAAATTGAGATTACGTCTTCCTCGCGGCAATCCTTTATCCTGTTCAAAACCAGGAGGAATCTGGCCCAGTAATGATGTACTGTTTCCTCGGGCCTCTGCCTGATTTGGGAGAGATCGCTTATGTTCGGGTGGGCGGGTGTCCTTGAATCTAAAACCTCACCCAATCCAAGATTCGGAGGCCGAAGAGTTTTCGAACTCTGAAGTTCGGATTCTTGGATTTTGTCCAACGAATCTAGCTCGTTGCCTGATCCTAAGCTCAGGTCTTGAGTTACATCCTCCCCTCCGCGGGTATCCGGCTTGGAGGAGTCGGGAATTCGGACGTAGCTAGTCCTTAAAATAGATGAAGGGTCGCTGCACTGCGCCTCTACCACGGCAACGTGGTGGGTGACTTGGTGAGAGTTAATTTCTCCTAGATCGGGTTTAAGCCCAACCTGGTCGTAATCCGTAGCGACCCCCAGGGCGGCGATGCGATCCAAGAGCTCGTTTACGGAAGAGAGCTCCATTGGATCTAGCTGCTCGACAAGCTCCGAGCTGACGTGTAGGTTTCTTTTGATGACTCGAGAGGTCACCGTCGGCGCAACAGCCGAATAGGTGGTCATGAGAAAACCAACTAGCCGGAGGGTTTGGCCGACAGCCAAGGCTCCTTAGCAACGACACCGTCTTTAAAGACGAAGAGGCATCCTTCCTGATTGTGACGGCACAGAGGAACCCTCAATGAAAGCACCAATGTCGGTGTCAAAACCGGCGGATCTCGGGTAGGGGGTCCCGAACTGTGCGTCTAGGCCGGATGGTAACAGGAGGCAGGGAACACGATGTTTTACCCAGGTTCGGGCCCTCTTGATGGAGGTAAAACCCTACGTCCTGCTTGATTAATATTGATGATATGGGTAGTACAAGAGTAGATCTACCACGAGATCAAGGAGGCTAAACCCTAGATGCTAGCCTATGGTATGATTGTTGTGTATGGAGTTGATTGCCTATGGACTACAACCCTCCGGTTTATATAGACACCGGATAGGGTTAGGGTTACACAGAGTCGGTTACAATGGTAGGAGATCTTGAATATGCCATCGCCAAGCTTGCCTTCCACGCCAAGGAAAGTCCCATCTGGACACGGGACGAAGTCTTCAATCTTGTATCTTCATAGTCCAGGAGTCCGGCTGAAGGTATAGTCCGGCTACCCGAACACCCCCTAATCCAAGACTCCCTCACCATATATTCACGTTCGGGGAGAAAAAAAATAGAGAGAAGGATTCATCGCGTTTTATGATACGGAGCCATCGCCAAGCCCTAATCTCTCTCGAGAAGGCTGATCCGCAGTCCGTTCGGGGATCCGGAGAGGGGAATCCGTCGCCATCGTCATCATCAACCTTCCTCCATCACCAATTTCATGATGCTCACGGTCGTGCGTGAGTAATTCCATCGTAGGCTTGCTGGACGGTGATGGGTTGGATGATATTTATCATGTAATCGAGTTAGTTTTGTTAGGGTTTGATCCCTAGTATCCACTATGTTCTGAGATTGATGTTGCTATGAGTTTGCTATGCTTAATGCTTGTCATTAGAGCCCGAGGGCCATGATTTCAGATCTGAACCTATTATGTTTTCATGAATATATCTGAGTTCTTGATCCTATCTTGCAAGTCTATAGTCACCTATTATATGTTATGATCTGTTAACCCCGAAGTGACAATAATCGAGATACTTACCGGTGATGACCGTAGTTTGAGGAGTTCATGTATTCACTAAGTGTTAATGCTTTTGTCCGGTACTCTATTAAAAGGAGGCCTTAATATCCCTTAGTTTCCAATAGGACCCCGCTGCCACGGGAGGGTAGGACAAAAGATGTCATGCAAGTTCTTTTCCATAAGCACGTATGACTATATTCGGAAAACATGCCTACATTACATTGATGAACTGGAACTAGTTCTGTGTCACCCTATGTTAAAACTATTGCATGAGGAATTGCATTCGACAAAATTATCCATCATTGATCCATTGCCTACGAGCTTTTTATATATTGATCTTCGCTTATTTACTTTTCCGTTGATATTGTTACAATCACTATAAAACCAAAATTGCTACCGTTACTTTTGCCATCGTTACCACTACTATCATATTACTTTGCTACTAAATAATTTGCTGCAGATATTAAGTTTCTAGGTGTGGTTAAATTGACAACTCAGCTGGTAATACTTGAGAATATTGTTTGGCTCCCCTTCTGTCGAATCAATAAATTTTGGTTGACTACTCTACCCTCGAAAACTGTTGCGATCCCCTATACTTGTGGGTTATCAACCGCGTTCTCCAGCCTCTGGCATCCAGCGGTGCTGTTTTGCGGGCCTTGCTGCGAAACGCTACCCCACCGATGGCCAGGCCTTCCCTCCACTCCTCCGCAGTTCCTGTTATTCTCTGCCGAGTGTAGGCCAACCCTGCACCCAAACCAGCCAAGTTTCCCACTCCTCTCTGTCTATGACTCCACTACTGCATCTTCCCCATCCCCGGGGCATTCCAGTCTCGGGCCTCACGGTCGTCCACCAGCTTGGTGCGCTTTGCACGGTGTGGTCAACGTGGTCACCAAACGAGAGTCATTGGAAGATGACTGTACGTGAGAGGCTGACAGTGGGGATGCACCACGCCCATGGATGCATGGATGCAACCGGATCATTTTTATCCTCAAAAATAATGTTTTCTCCCATTGATAGCTGGGACCCACTAGCTACATCTTCACATGCATGGAAGTGCGTCCTTATTACGGGCAAAAAAATGATTCCCCCCTGACAACTCGGACCTAGTAGCTATAACTTCACACACAAGGAAGTGCGTCCTTATCCTCCCTGATAGCTAGGACCCACCCGGTCGAAGCGTATGTAGCATTCTATATCTTGTCGCGAACATGTACGTACATACTGGTCGATCGATCGCTCTGCAACGATGAACCGTGGCCGAGTAAGTAGTGACACATGTCATAGTAGAGCCCTCCACCTAGCAGTTCAGGTTGTCCCGTCTAAACCGTGTCCATGTACATACAGCCACACGCCAAAAAATAAGGCCACGTATGTACATCTAAGCAGGGTCTCGGAATGCGTACTCGTGCATACGGACGGCCAGGCCTCATTTACATGGATAGGCAACGGATGGCAGCGATGTTGTCATGTTCATCTTTAGCTAATCGGCTGGGTCGGAATGGAGGGAACAATGTCGTGTTCACCGGAAGCCAAGTGACTGTGTCGAAACACGTCCTGTACATCGGGAGTCAACAGACTGGGTCGGAATGGGTCGTGTTCAATGGGAGCCAACTGCCTTGACGAAACAGACGGAACAGGGTCTGGCGAACCGCGAAATGAAGGAAAACGGCGTTGTGTTCGACCGCGTACTGTCGGAACGGGGTCCAGTTCATCAGGAAGGGTCGGGCGTATCGCAAAACGGAAGAAACAGACTTGTGTTCGAGCTCCCACGATTAAAATGGGGTGCTGTTGATCGGGAGGGGTGTGGAGTACCGCAAAACGGAGGAAACAGACTTGTGTTTGAGGACCTATGGTCGAAATGGGGGTCCTGTTCATCGATAGGGGTGTGGCGTACCGCAAAACGGGGCTCCACGGGCTGCTGTTCATCCACCGTCTATTGCCTCGCTCCAGCCTCCACGGGCTACTATTGATCCACCTTCGACTTCCTCCAGCCTCCACATGCTACTGTTCATCCACCTTTGACTTCCTCCAGCCTCCACCAGCTACTATTCACCATGGCGATCCTGTTCATCCTGCCTCCACTGGCTACTGTTTAACCAGCCCTCTCCACGGGGTCCTATTCAACAAGCCCACCACAGGCTACTATTCATCCAGCCCTGCACCGGCTACTGTTCAACCAGCCCTTCACCGGCTATTGTTCACCCAACCCTCCACGGGATCCTGTTCATCCACCCCCAACCTCCTCGATCGGGGTCCTATTCATCCAGCGGCAATGACCTCTACTACAACGGGGTCCTGTTCATCCAACTCCCACCAGGAACTAATCATCCAAGCCCAAACGATGCTCATTGTTCATCAAGAGGCATCCTTCCTGATTGTGACGGCACAGAGGAACCCTCAATGAAAGCACCAATGTCGGTGTCAAAACCGGCGGATCTCGGGTAGGGGGTCCCGAACTGTGCGTCTAGGCCGGATGGTAACAGGAGACAGGGGACACTTTGTTTTGCCCAGGTTCGGGCCCTCTCGATGGAGGTAATACCCTACTCCTGCTTGATTAATATTGATGATATGGGTAGTACAAGAGTAGATCTACCACGAGATCAAGGAGGCTAAACCCTAGATGCTAGCCTATGGTATGATTGTTGTGTATGGAGTTGATTGCCTATGGACTACAACCCTCCGGTTTATATAGACACCGGATAGGGTTAGGGTTACACAGAGTCGGTTACAATGGTAGGAGATCTTGAATATGCGCATCGCCAAGCTTGCCTTCCACGCCAAGGAAAGTCCCATCTGGACACGGGACGAAGTCTTCAATCTTGTATCTTCATAGTCCAGGAGTCCGGCTGAAGGTATAGTCCGGCTACCCGAACACCCCCTAATCCAAGACTCCCTCACCATATATTCACGTTCGGGGAGAAAAAAAATAGAGAGAAGGATTCATCGCGTTTTATGATACGGAGCCATCGCCAAGCCCTAATCTCTCTCGAGAAGGCTGATCCGCAGTCCGTTCGGGGATCCGGAGAGGGGAATCCATCGCCATCGTCATCATCAACCTTCCTCCATCACCAATTTCATGATGCTCACGGTCGTGCGTGAGTAATTCCATCGTAGGCTTGCTGGACGGTGATGGGTTGGATGATATTTATCATGTAATCGAGTTAGTTTTGTTAGGGTTTGATCCCTAGTATCCACTATGTTCTGAGATTGATGTTGCTATGAGTTTGCTATGCTTAATGCTTGTCATTAGAGCCCGAGGGCCATGATTTCAGATCTGAACCTATTATGTTTTCATGAATATATCTGAGTTCTTGATCCTATCTTGCAAGTCTATAGTCACCTATTATATGTTATGATCTGTTAACCCCGAAGTGACAATAATCGAGATACTTACCGGTGATGACCGTAGTTTGAGGAGTTCATGTATTCACTAAGTGTTAATGCTTTTGTCCGGTACTCTATTAAAAGGAGGCCTTAATATCCCTTAGTTTCCAATAGGACCCCGCTGCCACGGGAGGGTAGGACAAAAGATGTCATGCAAGTTCTTTTCCATAAGCACGTATGACTATATTCGGAAAACATGCCTACATTACATTGATGAACTGGAACTAGTTCTGTGTCACCCTATGTTAAAACTATTGCATGAGGAATTGCATTCGACAAAATTATCCATCATTGATCCATTGCCTACGAGCTTTTTATATATTGATCTTCGCTTATTTACTTTTCCGTTGATATTGTTACAATCACTATAAAACCAAAATTGCTACCGTTACTTTTGCCATCGTTACCACTACTATCATATTACTTTGCTACTAAATAATTTGCTGCAGATATTAAGTTTCTAGGTGTGGTTAAATTGACAACTCAGCTGGTAATACTTGAGAATATTGTTTGGCTCCCCTTCTGTCGAATCAATAAATTTTGGTTGACTACTCTACCCTCGAAAACTGTTGCGATCCCCTATACTTGTGGGTTATCAACCGCGTTCTCCAGCCTCTGGCATCCAGCGGTGCTGTTTTGCGGGCCTTGCTGCGAAACGCTACCCCACCGATGGCCAGGCCTTCCCTCCACTCCTCCGCAGTTCCTGTTATTCTCTGCCGAGTGTAGGCCAACCCTGCACCCAAACCAGCCAAGTTTCCCACTCCTCTCTGTCTATGACTCCACTACTGCATCTTCCCCATCCCCGGGGCATTCCAGTCTCGGGCCTCACGGTCGTCCACCAGCTTGGTGCGCTTTGCACGGTGTGGTCAACGTGGTCACCAAACGAGAGTCATCGGAAGATGACTGTACGTGAGAGGCTGACAGTGGGGATGCACCACGCCCATGGATGCATGGATGCAACCGGATCATTTTTATCCTCAAAAATAATGTTTTCTCCCATTGACAGCTGGGACCCACTAGCTACATCTTCACATGCATGGAAGTGCGTCCTTATTACGGGCAAAAAAATGATTCCCCCCTGACAACTCGGACCTAGTAGCTATAACTTCACACACAAGGAAGTGCGTCCTTATCCTCCCTGATAGCTAGGACCCACCCGGTCGAAGCGTATGTAGCATTCTATATCTTGTCGCGAACATGTACGTACATACTGGTCGATCGATCGCTCTACAACGATGAACCGTGGCCGAGTAAGTAGTGACACATGTCATAGTAGAGCCCTCCACCTAGCAGTTCAGGTTGTCCCGTCTAAACCGTGTCCATGTACATACAGCCACACGCCAAAAAATAAGGCCACGTATGTACATCTGAGCAGGGTCTCGAAACGCGTACTCGTGCATACGGACGGCCAGGCCTCATGTACATGGATAGGCAATGGATGGCAGCGATGTTGTCATGTTCATCTTCAGCTAATCGGCTGGGTCGGAATGGAGGGAACAACGTCGTGTTCACCGGAAGCCAAGTGACTGGGTCGAAACGCGTCCTGTACATCGGGATTCAACAGACTGGGTTGGAATGGGTCGTGTTCAATGGGAGCCAACTGGCTTGACGAAACAGACGGAACAGGGTCTGGCGAACCGCGAAATGAAGGAAAACGGCGTTGTGTTCGACCGCGTACTGTCGGAACAGGGTCTAGTTCATCAGGAAGGGTCTGGCGTACCGCAAAACGGAGGAAACAGACTTGTGTTTGAGCTCCCACGATTAAAATGGGGTGCTGTTGATCGGGAGGGGTGTGGAGTACCGCAAAACGGAGGAAACAGACTTGTGTTGGAGGACCTATGGTCGAAACGGGGGTCCTGTTCATCGAGAGGGGTGTGGCGTACCGCAAAACGGGGCTCCACGGGCTGCTGTTCATCCACCGTCTATTGCCTCGCTCCAGCCTCCACGGGCTACTGTTGATCCACCTTCGACTTCCTCCAGCCTCCACATGCTACTGTTCATCCACCTTTGACTTCCTCCAGCCTCCACCAGCTACTATTCACCATGGGGGTCCTGTTCATCCTGCCTCCACTGGCTACTGTTTAACCAGCCCTCTCCACGGGGTCCTATTCAACAAGCCCACCACAGGCTACACCACAGGCTACTATTCATCCAGCCCTGCACCGGCTACTGTTCAACCAGCCCTTCACCGGCTATTGTTCACCCAACCCTCCACGGGGTCCTGTTCATCCACCCCCAACCACCTCGATCGGGGTCCTATTCATCCAGCGGCAATGACCTCTACTACAACGGGGTCCTGTTCATCCAACTCCCACCGGGAACTATTCATCCAAGCCCAAACGATGCTCATTGTTCATCAAGAGGCAGCAGGTTCGATCGGATTCAGTTAGCAGCAGTAGCGAAGGAATCTCTAGGGTTTAGTTAACACTCAGGGATCGATCGCTAGGGTTCAGTAACATAGCGAGTGAATTGCTTGGGTTCAGTAAGTGAACGCCTCGCTTGGGTTCAGTTAGAGCCCAACACCTCACACGCACGTGTGTACGTATACAAGAGAAACGCGCAAACCTCCATGCATCGCTTGGCCCCGACCACCCACCGTAACCGGGAACTCCCAGAAATTTTCCTCACCCTCGCTTCTACCACGATTCTTTCCGTCATGGATGGCCCAAAGAATGTCATGTAATCTGAGTTTGCTCTTAGTACTTTTCCCTAGAACCAACTCAACTGTCCCACATCTAGCCTAAAATATAATAATACCGCACGTCCTATTAACTCATCAAATTAAAATGATATTTTATTTCATAAATCGAAAGTTCTTACAAAATAAAAATAATAATTGTTTATATATAACTTGGCAAGTTAACTCCTGGTGATTGCGTACATAAGTTTGCAAAGATTTTACTGACCAGTGCAGTAATAGACATACAATCATGTGTTTGTGTTTTTATAACATTTCTCCATCTAGCCCAACATGATATTTTCACCCATCCTAGAAAGTCCATGATTTTCGAGAAAATGCAAATGGGCTTTAAATTCTACCATAATATATAACTGGGCTGCATATGTGCTACATCATTGTTTCACCCAGCCCACCAAATGGACTAAAAACAAATGTACTGGCTGACATGTGGACCTGTAGGTCGAAGCCTAAGCACTTTTGCAAAAAAAGGTCGAAGCCTAAGCAAGGCATTGGGTTTACATCCAACGGCGGGATTCCTCTTCACTCTCTCGTCTTCTGCCCCTAGTGCTGCCGGGACCGCCTACTCCAGCCTCCGGCGTCCATCGGTGTTGTTTTGCATGCCTCACAGTGAAATGCTACCCCACCGACGGCCAGGCCGTCCCTCCACTCCTCTGCACCTCCTGTTATTCTCTGCCGAGTGTAGGCCCACCCCGCACACGAACCAGTCAACTTTCCCACTCCTCTCCGTCTGCGACTCCACTGCCGCATGTTCCCCATCTCCGAGGCGTTCCAGTCTGGGGCCTCACCTTCGTCCACCAGCTTGGTGCGCTCTGCACAGTGTGGTCAACAAACGAGAGTCATCGGAAGATGACTGTACGTGAGAGGTTGACAGTGGGGATGCACCACGCCCATGGACGCATGCATGTTTTCTCCCCCTGACAGCTGGGACCCACTAGCTACATCTTCGCATGCAAGGAATTGCGTCCTTATTACGGGCAAAAAATTGATCCCCCCTGGCAGCTGGGACCCAGCAGCTATATCATCGCACGCAAGGGAGTGCGTCCTTATCCTCCATGATAGCTGGGACCCACCCGGTCGAAGCTTATGTAGCGTTGTATGTCTTCTCGCGAACGTGTACATACATACTGGTCGATCGGTCGCTCTGCAATGATGAACCATGGCCGAGTAAGTAGCAGTTCAGGCTGTCTTGTCTAAACTGTGTACATGTACATACAGCCACACGCCAAAAAATACGGCCACGTACGTACATCCGAGCGGGGTCTCGAAATGCGTACTGGCGCATACGGACGGCCAGGGCTCGTCTACATGGACAGGCAACGGACGTTAGCGACGTCGTCCTGTTCATCTTCAGCTCATCGGCTAGGTCGAAATAGAGGGAACAACGTCGTGTTCACCAGAAGCAAAGTGACTGGGTCGGAACGCATCCTGTTCATTGGGAGGCAATAGACTGGGTCGGAATGGGTCATCTTCAATGGGAGCCAACTGGCTTGGACGGAACAGCCAGAACATGGTCTGGCGTACTGCAAAATGAAGGAAAACGTCCTTGTGTTCGACCGCGTATGGTCGAAACGGGGTCCTGTTCATCGGGAAGGGTCTGGCGTACCGCAAAACGGAGGAAATGGACTTGTGTTCGAGCTCCTACAGTCAAAATGGGGTGCTGTTGATCGGGAGGGGTGTGGCATACTGCAAAACGGAGGAAACGGACTTGTGTTGGAGCACCTACGGTCGAAACGGGGGTCATGTTCATCGTGAGGGGTGTGACGTGCTACAAAATGGGGCTCCACGGGATACTGTTCATCCACCGTCTACTACCTTGCTCCAAGCCTCCACGGGCTACTATTCATCCACCGTCGACTTCTCCAGCCTCCACCAACTACTATTCACCACAGGGGTCCTGTTCATCCAGCCTCCACTGGCTACACTACAACCAGCCCTCTCCATGGGGTCCTTCTCAAACAGCCCTCCACGGGCTACTATTCATCCAGCCCTCCACCGGCTACTTTTTCAACCAGCCCTCCACCGGCTACTGCTCATCCAGCCCTCCACGGGGTCCTGTTCATCCACCCCCAACTGGCTCGATCAGGGTCATATTCATCCAGCGGCAACGACCTCTACTACCACGGTATCATGTTCATCCAACCCCCAACAATGCTCATTGTTCATCAAGAGGTAGCGGGTTCGATCGGCTTCAGTTAGCAGTAGTAGCAAAGGAATCACTAGGGTTTAGATAACAGCCAGGGATCGATCGCTAGGGTTCAGTAACATAGCCAGTGCCATCGCTTGGGTTCAGTAAGTGAATGCCTCACTCGGGTTTAGTTAGAGCCCAACACCTCGCACGCACACGCGTACGTGTACGAGAGGAACACACAAACCTCCGTGCATCGCTCGGCCCTGACCACCCACCATAACCAGGAACTCCCAGAAATTTTCCTCGCCATCGCTTCTACCATGATTTTTTCCGTCATGGACGGCCCAAAGAATGTCATGCAGTTGCGTCTCTGGCCCGCCCAGGACGAAAAAGCCCATTTTCTGTCATCATTTTTTCATAGAAGTAGGAGCCCACCACATCTATGATGATACCGGGTTTTGTCACAATTATCGTCCTAGAAGTGTCATAAGCATGATAGAAAAAAATTTCATTCAGCCCAAAATGTCACGAATGTGTCTTTTTTTATAGTGTTATTTTCTTATTTTCCAATATAAAATGGGGCGGAATTGTCAGCACCCTGACTATCGCTGCCTATATATTTGTGAAACCTATTATGTGTCTTATTGTTTCTCTTTAGAGTCATATCTCTTATGCCAGGAAGAACTTTAGGGAAGATAGTGAGCCAAACCATCTTGAATAGAGCAAGATGACCCCAAATTCATGTCTTGATGAAGATGGTGAGTTGAAGCTACTAACAAGCAGCTGTGAGACAACCTCTGTGCAATTTCAGCCTCAATCAGTTCGACTTCTTCAGTCTCAACTTAAAGCAGAAAGGCTTGGTTCAACTCAGCTCTGACTTGATGTCAATGATGTAAAGAAGACCTTAGAGGACAGCCATGCATGCTTTTTGCTACGCAGCTAGGGTTAGAGCATCTATCATTGAGACAACTGAGGTCTCATCAGCTTGTTTTGCTGCACCTGCAGGGTAGGCCTAATGCCTTATGTAGTGTTGTAAGTTTTGTATATTCTTTTATCAGCGCGTTTATATGCACTGGTGGCGACCTTTGATGCTTAGTGTGAAAGTGCAACTATCCCTAGGTGGTTTTGGTAATTCATAACAACATATAGCTCATTGAGCTAATACTATTCCAAGATAATTATTTCAGGAAAGCTCAATGATTGGCATGGCATGGATGTGAAAGTGGAACCCTCAAAATGCTAAGGACAATGGATTGGCTCAAGCTCAAAATCTCAAGACTCTTCATTTTATATTTTAGTGATCCAAGATCACATTGAGTCCATAGGAAAAGCCAATACTATTAAGGAGGGATGAGGTGTTGCTTAATGAGCCTCTTGCTTCATGTGCTTAGTGATACGCTCCAAAACCCTCAACTACTTTCCCATATCCACATATGACCAAAACTCTAAGCCAAACTCGGTCCTACCGATTCTTCCTATCCGGCGCCACCGAGTTTCACTTGTCATTAGCCACTGCCAAACCCTAGCAATTCGGTTCTACCGATAAAGATCTCGTTCCCACCGAGATGGGGTTGCAAACTCTCTGTTTCCCTTTCGTAACTTTTCGGTCCCACCAAAAGAGCGAATCATTCCCACCGAGATTGCAATGTAAACTTCAGTGTTTCCCCTTTGTAACTTTTCGGTCTCACCGAGTTCCACTCGGTCTCACCGAAAGAGCAAATCGGTCCCACCGAGTTTGCCTGACCAACTCTCTGGTTAGCTAATTACCAAATTCGGTCTCACCGAGTTTGATCGGTCTCACATTATGCCCAAACCCTAACCGAATCGGTCCTACCGAGTTGCATGTCAGTCCCACCGAAATTCCTAACGGTCACTAGGGTTTACTATTTCGGTCAGACCGAGTTTTCTGATTCGGTCCCGCCGAGATTGGTAAATTGTGTGTAATGGTTGGATTTTGTGTGGAGGCTATATATACCCCTCCACCTCTTTCTCATTCAGTGAGAGAGCCATCAGAACACACACATCATTCCAACTCATTTGTTCTGAGAGAGAACCACCTACTCATGTGTTGAGACCAAGACATTCCATTCCTACCATATGAATCTTGATCTCTAGCCTTCCCAAGTTGCTTTCCACTCAAATCTTCTTTCCACCAAATCCAAATCCTATGAGAGAGAGTTGAGTGTTGGGGAGACTATCATTTGAAGCACAAGAGCAAGGAGTTCATTACCTACACACCATTTGTTAGATCTTGGAGAGTGGTGTCTCCTAGATTGGCTAGGTGTCACTTGGGAGCCTCCGACAAGATTGTGGAGTTGAACCAAGGAGTTTGTAAGGGCAAGGAGATCGGCTACTTCGTGAAGATCTACCGCTAGTGAGGCAAGTCCTTCGTGGGCGATGGCCATGGTGGGATAGACAAGGTTGCTTCTTCGTGGACCCTTTGTGGGTGGTTGCTTCTTCGTGGACCCTTCGTGGGTGGAGCCCTTCGTGGACTCGCGCAACCATTGCCCTTGGGTGGAGCCCTGTGTGGACTCGCGCAACCATTACCCTTCGTGGGTTGAAGTCTCCATCAACGTGGATGTAGGATAGCACCACCTATCCGAACCACGGGAAAAACATCCGTGTCTCCAATAGCGTTTGAACTCTCCAAACCCTTCCCTTTACATTCTCGCAAGTTGCATGCTTTACTTTCCGCTGCCCATAAACTCTTTGCATGCTTGCTTGAATTGTGTAATGATTGCTTGACTTGTCCTAGAATAGCTAAAGTCTGCCAAGAACTAAAATTGGGAAAAGGTTAAGTTTTTATTTGGTGAAGTAGTCTAATCACCCCCCCTCTAGATGTACTTTCGATCCTACATAGTGTCTGTAATATGCGGTCTCATTGCGCTTTATTATCATTGGTAGCAAACTTTGATGCCTAGTGGATGTAATATGTCATAATTTATTTATTGTACAGTCTAGGTTTATTCTTAGTTGGTATGCTATAATTTAGGCCGGAAGCTTCAACGGATCTCAATGTTGTCGGTCTTAAGGATGCCCCGTAACTCGCTATATATTGGGCAGAAACGTGGGCCTATTATCATTTAGGGCCATTAGCAAGTCTAAACGTATAGTAGTTTTCCGCCTTTAACAGGCCAAGTAAAGTTCGGGCTAGCTGGGCCAAGGATACCATGGGCTTTTTACAGGCTAAAAACTAGATTGGGCTAGCATTGAACCGAAAAATTCTCGGGCCAACACAGGTTGAATCTGTCGTAGGCCCATGTTTGGCCCAAATAGCAAACGAGCCGTTAATAGGCCAAAATATATCTCGGGTACTGTTTGGCCCTATAAAATTGTGGGCTTTAAGAAGGCCGGTATCAACGCGGGCCGTAGGCCCAACTATGGCACGAGCCATTAATAGATGGGTTGTAACCAGACCGAATTCAACATGGGCTGTAATTAGCCCCAACTGTTACATGGGCCATTAACAGGCTGATAGGCATGTTGGGATGAAATTTATCCACAAAGACTATGGGTCGTTAAGAGGCCTAAAGTCACTTCGGATAAGAAATAGCCTAGTTTCAGCATAGGCCGTTAAATGGCCTAAAGTGAAACCGGGCCGACAATAGCCCAGATGCATGAAGGGCCGCTAACAGGCCGAAACGATTATCGGGCCGAACTGGTAAACAGGCATTTAATAGGCTGAAATACAAACCCGACTTAGAATGGGCCCAAAAGAATAGTAGCATGTTAACAGGCATGATCTGATATGGGCCCTAATTTAGCCCAAAACACGATAGGCTATGAATGGGCCAGATCTGATATGGGTTGTAATTTGACCCAAAACATGGCAGGCTATTAACGGGCTAACCCACTAGTGTCTGAAAAAATATGGTAGGTGTTTAGGTGGGCCGGCCTTTTTACCTCAAATGGGCCACTGTTGGGCTGTGCCACATGTGGACATACCATAAGCGGGTTTCGTCCATTATAGGGATGACATCTGTCCCAACGATGAGCTGACATGTGGATCCTCCGGCGAATGAGAATTTTACATGTGTAAAATCCCCATTGGTCCGGGCTATTAACGGGTTACGGGATCCAAACCAAACCCGATAGCTTAACAGTGACCTGTTATGGTGGATGCCACATGTTGGTTACCCTTGACAAAAACACTTCCATGATGCGCCATTTATCGTCATGGAAGTGGACACTTCCGTGATGATAATTTTGGTATTGTCATGGAACACTTCTACGACATCACATGTGTAACTATCTTGATTCTGTCATAAAATCGTTATGGATGTACATGCATGACAGAAAATGTGACCTACTGTGACAAACACGTATCATCATGGAAGTGTATTTTTTTGTAGTGTGGCTCGCATTAGATAATCATCCTTGATATAATATTGCTCCCAAGATGTATACGTTAGGCATTTTGCATAAGGGATAGCAAATGAAACATCATGCCCAAGTCTTTGATGTGCTCAAATCCTATGATATTCAATTCAAGTTGAGTGACTAGCATGCATTTGCGGGAAAGAGCGTCCACCAGAACATTTTCCTTACCTTTGATGTACTGATCACATATGGAAATGACTCAATGAAGTCACTCCATTTGGCATGTCGCTCATTCAATTTTGTTTGACCCTTAAGGTATTTATGCGTCTCATGATCCATATGGATGACAAATTCATGAGGGAGAAGATAATGTTCCCTACATGCAAGATTCTCACTAAAGCATATAACTCCTTGTCATAAATGGGTAATTAAGGTGCACTCCAGAAAGTTTCTCGCTGAAGTATGCGATTGGGAGCTTTTCTTGCATTAAGACTCCTCCTATGCCATTACCACTAGCGGCGCAATGTACTTCAAAAGGTTTATCAAAGTTCGGAAGGCAAGTAATGGACCATGCATACACAAGTTTTTAAGCTCATTGAATGCGGTGTCTTGGGAAGGTCCCCAAACAAATGGTGCATTCTTCTTACTCAATATGTGCAATGGTGATGCAATACTCCTTAAGTCCTTAACAAATCAATGGTAGAAATTGGCTAGGCCAAGGAAACTACACACTTGTTGCGAATTGGTTGGTTGTGGCCATGTTTTAATAGCTTGAATTTTAGACTCGTCAACTTGAACACCCTTGGAAGAAACAACAAATCCCAAGAAAACAAACTTTTCAACACCAGAAGTGCATTTTTCCATGTTAGCATAAAGTCACTCATTTCTAAGAACATGCATTACGTCCCCAAGATGTATGACATGATCTTTAAGAGATTCGCTAAACACAAGTATATCATCAAAATATACCACAACAGATACACCAATGAATTTGCGAAGAACATAATGCATCACACTCGTGAAAGTTCTAGGCGCTTTGGCTAAGCCCATATGCATGACTAACCATTCATACAAGCCAAATTTGGTTTTGAAAGCAGTTTTCCGTTCATCACCATTTTGAATGGGAATTTGATAGTGGCCACTTTTAAGGTCAATTTTGGAAAAAAAAATGGTGGCTCCGCTAAGTTCATCTAGCATGTCATCAAGGCATGGAATGGGATGACGGTATCTAATGGTGATAGAATTGATGGGATGGCAATTGTAACACATGCGATAACAATCGTCTTTCTTAGTCACAAGAATAGCCGGAACGACACATGGACTTAAGCTCTCGCGTACATACCCATTCTCCATGAGATGTTGGACTTGTCGGCTGATCTCTTTTGTCTCGTTGGGGATGACGCGGTATGGTGCCTTGTTCGGTAAAGGTGTGTCGATAAAGAGGTCGAAGCGGTGTTGGATTCCACGAATATGAAGAAGTCCGGGAGGTAGCTCCTTGGGAAAGACGTCCTTGAATTCCTACAATAAATGAGACAACCCCAAAGGTACCTGCCGTGAATTATTAGTCCTCATTGCTTCATCTTTGCACACAAGTACAAAGTGAAGAACACTCGATGGGTTTGCACTCAAACCCCCTTGTCTCTTTTGGTGGCGAAAAGCACTAATTTTTTTCTTGTTGATCATTGTGGAGTAGCTCAATTTTTGGCTTGTGGCGCTCACTCTCTTTTCGGTGGTTCACTCACTCACTATTCTCTCCATGACGGTTTGAAGATTACTTGTTGGTGATTACTTGACATGGCGACATGGGTCGAAGCACGTATTCCTTGCCCTTCATCTTGAAGCTATAGTGATTGGTATGGCCGTTGTGGATGGTGCCTGTAGCGATTCGACCTCAAATGGTTAAATCTCTGTGCATAAGTGTCATCCCTGATCGGTAATGCTGACACACACGGTACTTGAAGGATTTATAACAGAGTTTCAATCACACACTTAATACATCGATAGTCTCAAAAGAGGACTTATTACAATAATATGGCTCATGGCCATCTAAATAAGATAACAACGGAAGGCTTCAAAGGTAAAGTGAGTCCATCAACTCCAACGGCATAGCTGAGTGCACGACAACGACCTAGCGCACCTTACAATTTGTCTGAAAAGTATGCAATATAATACATTGCAGCCTGAAAATGGGTCAACACATGGAATATGCTAGCAAAATAACACTCTAGAGCAATGAACATGAAACAGCTATAAGTACATGCATATATCGCTGGTGGAGGCTCTACGGTTTTCATGTTTTTTGCGAAAAGCCAATTTTACCCTACAACAAAGGAATATATTTTGTTTAACTATCATGGTAGTTGATAAACATTGAGAATGGTAACCCCATCTCATTCCCAATTGAATTAACAAGTTAATTAAATAAAGTGACGAGATCAAAATATTAATTCAAGCACCAGATACTCAAGATGTCCATAACCGGGGACACGGCTAATCATGATTAGTTTGTACACTCTGCAGAGGTTTGCGCACTTTTCCCCACAAGACTCTATATCCTCCGTCGACTTCTCACACTGCATGATGTTTGAGAAATGGATGACCGAGATACAGTCTTTTAGAAGCATTAGCCCTTTCGACGGGTAAACCGTACCACCTACATCCCCTAGATCTGCTAGTTTACCACTGAAAGAGGTCACACAACATACTCAACTATGTCAGAGCCCATAATGGCTTGTGATTGCACACAGATGTTTCTAGCATGAGTAACAATATGATCCCTTTGAGCCTGGGTGGCGGACCATAGGATGATCACACAGATTCCCGGGATCTCCTTGGATAGCACTGGATTGCTCCAGGTGCCCACAAACAATCCACCAGATGTGTGTTAAAGTAGCCACCTTAGATAAACCCTTCGTTCATAATAATACTCACAACTGTCATGAATCACTCAAACCAAACCATGTCTATGAGCATAGCATAGCAATATAAACATAACGTAGAAGTATGTCCAAGGGTTTGAATTAAAAAAGGGCAATAGGTACTACCTCAACTACTACTTCCCAATACCCACATGTTATCAAGTCCTAACCATGCAATGTTAGAGGGTTTAAACTAATGCATAAAAACTGGGTAATAAAGGGGTATGATCAAAGTGTTACTTGCCTTCCTGACGATCCGCAAACCCTAAAGACTCGTAGTAGCACACTTCGCACTCGGGAATTCTGTCGCAAAAACCGATATCATACATAAGCACTCAAGCAATAGATGCAAGGGTAAAACTCAAGAGAAAAAGATCCAAATCGAAAGTACAAGAAAAGAGCTTCAATTTGCAAAAAGAAACACTCAACTCGGAGCTACGAAACTCAAACTACGATCAAAAGAAGTTCGAATTAAAATAAGCTTGCAACCAAATTCTAAATTGTGAAAACCATGTTCAAGTTGGTTAACTGGAAAGAGGGGTTTGAGACGAAGATTTTGGTGTTGGTTTCACTAGATTTGGACGAAAATAAAATAAAATAATCATGGATAGGTCCATGGCTGAAAATAAAAAAAAAGAAAAGACTAACGAACGAACGTTCGTTAACAGGGACAAACGAAAGAACGCGTTCGCGAATAGAGGAGTTCGGGTGAACGCCCACTAATTAGCTAAACCAAAGAGAAACCAAGAAAACCGATCTATATAAAAAACCTAGTTAGATCTAGGGTTTACCGAAATAAATCGAAGAAAACCAGACAAAATAACCGGCGGCGGCGGTGGATCCGGCGTGGCAACAGCGAGGCGAGGCGTTGGGTGGGGTCAATGGACGGTGGCGGCGGCGTGGCAGCGGAGCTGCGCACGGTAGGCGACGACGAGCGCGGGGGGTGGCGGCGCTGGCTGCTGCTGCTGCTTCAGGTGGCGGTGGCTGGCGATGTGGGGAGGAGAGGGGGCCGGGGCGAGGCCTCATAAAGAGGGGGCGAGGCAGCGGCGCGGTGGCTAGGGCGAGGGGGCACCGGGCTCGGTAGGCGTTCCCGAGCCGGACACTGCTGGCGGCTACGGGGAGGTTCCCGCTCGCGAAGGACGGCGGCGGCCCGGCTTGGCCAGGCCTTTGGCCCAGTCGGGCGAAACGTTCTTTTTATTCCACCATAAACAAAAATCCTAATAAAATATAAAAATTTCTAAAAATGCCAAAATCTATTTTCGTTGTTAAAATAAAATATTTAGAATGAGGTGAACATTTTTCTGGCCTAAGAATGCAATTTTGAAAAATGCATATTTTTTCTAATTCAAATAAAATCTCGAATAAAATCCATATAAAATATTTATTTCATTTTAAAATCTTTCCTCCGATATTCCCCTCTGATTTGGAGAAGTCATATTATCTCCACTCATTTATTTTAATATTGGAAATATTTTGGAGAGAAAAATTATTAAAATCAAAATGATCCTCTTTTTAAATTTGAGAAAATTCAAATATGAAAATAAACAAAACCTCCCACTCTCTCCTTGGGTCCTTGAGTTGCTTAAGATTTCTAGGATCACAACCAAAATGCAAATAAAATATGATATGCATATGATGATCTATGTATCACATCCAAATTGAAAACTTGGGATGTTACAAACCTACATCCCTTAAGATGAATCTCGCCCTCGAGATTCGGGTTGGCTAGCAAATAGGTGTGGGTGGTCTTTCCGTAGGTCTTCTTCTCGTTCCCAGGTGGCTTCATCCCTGGTATGGTGGCTCCATTGAACTTTGCAAACTAGATAACCTTACTGTGCGTAACTCGGATGGCAAATTGGAGAATCTTGACGGGTTTCTCCTCGTAGGTCAGATCACTATCCAACTGAATTGCTTGTAGGGGCACTGTATCTCTTAGTGGAATATCGGCCATCTCTGCATGGCACTTCTTCAACTAGGAAACGTGAAACATATCATGAACTCCTAACAATCCTTCGGGTAATTCCAACTTGTAGGCAACCTCTCCCATACGTTCCGAAACTCGATACGTTCCTACAAATCTCGGGGCTAACTTTCCCTTAACTCCAAAACGTTTAACTCCTCGCAGTGGTGGCACACGAAGATATGCTCGGTCACCAATCTCATAGACTACCTCCTTGTGCTTAGTATGTGCATAACTCTTCTGTCTGGACAGAGCTACCTTTTGTCTATCTCGAATCAACTTAACCTTTTCTTCAGACTCTTTGATTAAATCTGGTCCAAATAACTGACGGTCTCCAAGTTCATCCCACATTAATGGTGTCCTGCATCTCCTTCCATACAAAGCTTCGAAAGGATCCATCTTCAAACTAGCCTGATAACTGTTGTTGTATGAGAACTCTGCATAAGGCAAATTGTCATCCCAACTAGATCCATAATCTAGCGCACAAGCTCTCAACATGTCCTCCAGAATCTAATTGACTCTCTCTGTCTGTCCATCTGTCTGCGGATGAAAGGTTGTACTGAACTCTAGTCTAGTACCCAAAGTCTGGTGCAATTGATTCCAAAACTTTGAGGTAAAATGTGTCCCTCTATCTGATACGATGATCCTAGGTAAAATGTATAGGTGGTTTTCACTGGGATAAAGTGAGCTACCTTTGTCAAACGATCAACTACTACCCAGATTGAATTGTATCCCGATCGGGTCATGGGTAATCCGGTGATGAAATCCATGCCATGTTTTTCCCACTTCCATTCGGGTATTGGCATAGGCTGCAGTAATCCTGCTGGTTTATGATGTTCTACCTTCACTCTTTGACATACATCACACACTACTACATACTCGGCAATACCCTTATTCATACCCTTCCACCAGAAATGCTCCTTCAAATCCAAATACATCTTGGTGTTTCCGGGGTGAATCGAGTATGGCGAGTCATGAGCTTCCTGAAGTATTAACTTCCCGATCTCAGCATTATTGGGCAGATAAATACGATCCTCAAACCATAAGGTCTCGTGCTAATCCTCACGGAAACTATTGGCTTTTCCTTTGCTCATTTTCTCCTTTATCTCAGTGATTTCCTTATCATCCTTCTGAGCTTCTCAAATCTTCCCCAATAATGTAGACTGAACCTCCATTGTTGCAACAAAACCTCTTGGAACTATCTCCAAATGAAGCTCCTTAAGATTCTTGACTAACTCCTGCGGTAATCCTCTGCTTACAAGGGTATTGGCATAACTCTTCCAGCTGAAAGTATCTGCTACGACATTGGACTTTCCTGGGTGATAATGCAATTTCATATCATAGTCCTTTATAAGCTCCAACCATCTCCTTTTCCTGAGATTTAACTCCTTCTGCGTGAAAACATACTTCAAACTCTTGTGATACGTGTACACATCACATCTATTTCCAATCAGAAAATGTCTCCAAGTCTTGAGCGCATGCACTACGGCTGCGAACTCCAAATCATGCGTGGCATAATTCAACTCATGCAGTCGAAGTTGTCGTGAGGCATATGAAACAACTCTTCCGTCCAGCATAAGTACTCCTCCAAGTCCTAAACGAGAAGCGTCGCAATACACTTGGAAATCTCGCGTATATCCGAAAGAATCAGCACTAGGGCTGTAACCAAACATTTCTTCAACTCCTGAAAACTAGCTTCACATTCCTCGGTCCATTTGAACTTGGTGTCCTTCTTCAACAACTCCGTCATAGGCTTCGCAATCTTGGAAAACTTCTCAATGAATGTCCGATAATATCCCACGAGTCCTAGAAAACTACGGATCTCCCCAACTAAGGTGGGTGCCAACCACTCAGTTACGGACTAAACCTTGGTGGGGTCTACTGATATGCCTTCTCCTGATATAACATGTCCAATAAACCATACTTCCTTCAACCAAAACTCACACTTGCTAAACTTGGCATACAACTGATGTTCCCTGAGCTTCTCGAGAACTAAGCGCATGTGTTCCTTGTGTTCCTCTTCATTTTAAGAGTATACCAAAAAATCATCAATGAACACCACTACAAGATTATCCAAAAACTCCATGAACACCTTATTCATCATATACATGAAGTAGGCAGGGGCATTGGTCAATCCAAATGACATGTCCGTGTACTCATATAGCCCATACCTTGTGGTGAAAGTTGTCTTAGGTATATCCTTTTCTCGGATCTTCAACTCGTGGTATCCTGATCGCAGATCAATCTTGGAAAATACTTTAGCTCCTTACAGCTGGTCAAACAAATCGTTGATCATCGGTAGTGGGTACTTGTTCTTGATCGTCACTTCATTCAATGCTCAATAATCAACAACCATTCTCAAGGATCCATCCTTCTTCTCAACAAGGAGCACTAGGGCTCCCCACGGGGATGAATGATACGTCTCCAACGTGTCTATAATTTTTGATTGCTCCATGCTATATTATCTATTGTTTTGGACTATATTGGGCTTTATTTTCCACTTTTATATTATTTTTGGGACTAACCTATTAACCGGAGGCCCAACCCAGAATTGCTGTTTTTTTGCCTATTTTAGTGTTTCGGATAAATGGAATATCAAACGGAGTCCAAACGGAATAAAATCTTCGGGAACGTGATTTTCTCACTGAACGTGATCCAGGAGACTTGGACCCTGCTCCAAGGAACAAAAGAGGCGGTCATGAGGGTGGGGGGCGCCCCCTCATAGGGCGCGCCCCCTGCCTCGTGGGCCCCTTGTTGCTCCTCCGGCGTACTTCTTCCTCCTATATATACACACGTACCCCCAAACGATCAGAACAGGAGCCAAAAACCTAATTCCACCGCCGCAACTTTCTGTATCCACGAGATCCCATCTTGGGGCCTGTTCCGGAGCTCCGCCGAAAGAGGGCCGTCATCACGGAGGGCTTCTACATCATCCTAGCCTCTCCGATGAAGTGTTGAGTAGTTTACCTCAGACCTTCGGTTCTATAGTTAGTAGCTAGATGGCTTCTTCTCTCTCTTTGAATCTCAATACAAATTTCTCCCCCTCTCTTGTGGAGATCTATTCGATGTAATCTTCTTTTTGTGGTGTGTTTGTTGAGACCGATGAATCCTGGGTTTATGATCAAGTCTATCTATGAATAATATTCGAATCTTCTCTGAATTCTTTTATGTATGATTGGTTATCTTTGCAAGTCTCTTTGAATTATCCGTTTGGTTTAGCCAACTAGATTGGTAGTTCTTGCCATGGGAGAAGTGCTTAGCTTTGGGTTCGATCTTGTGGTGTCCTTACCCAGTTACAGAAGGGGCAGCAAGGCACGTACTGTATCGTTGCCATCGAGGATAACAAGATGGGGTTTATTTCATATTGCATGAATTTATCTCTCTACATCATGTCATCTTGCTTAAGGCGTTACTCTATTTTTAACTTAATACTCTAGATGCATGCTGGATAGCGGTCGATGAGTGGAGTAATAGTAGTAGATGCAGAATCGTTTTGATCTACTTGTCACGGACGTGATGCCTATATACATGATCATGCCTAGATATTCTCATAACTATGCTCAATTCTGTCAATTGCTCAGCAGTAATTTGTTCACCCACCGTAGAATACTTATGCTCTTGAGAGAAGCCACTAGTGAAACCTATGGCCCCCGGGTCTATTCTCATCATATCAATCTCCATCACTTTAATCTTGCTTTGCTTTTTACTTTGCCTTTACTTTTTATTTTGCATCTTTATACCAAAAATACCAAAAATATTATATCTATCAGATCTCACTCTCGTAAGTGACTGTGAAGGGATTGACAACCCCTAATCGCGTTGGTTGCGAGTAGCTATCGTTTTGTGCAGGTACGAGGGACTTGAGCGTGGCCTCCTACTGGATTGATACCTTGGTTCTCAAAAACTAAGGGAAATACTTACTCTACTCAGCTGCATCATCCCTTCCTCTTCAGGGAAAACCAACGCAAGCTCAAGACGTAGCAAGAAGGATTTCATACCAAGTACATACGCAAAAGTCAACATACCAAGTACCCATCACAATCCCTATCTCCCGCATTACATTATTTTCCATTTGCCTCTTGTTTTCCTCTCCCCCACTTCACCCTTGCCGTTATATTCGCCCTCTCTCTCTATCTATCCTCCCTCTCTTTCTCTATTTGCCTCTTTTTCGCTTGCTTCTTGTTTGCTCGTATGGTTAGAATAGATGTTTATTTATTACTAAACAGAGAACCTAAGATCTATGGATCCTCATCCACTTGCTAATCTTTTTAAGAGGTCCAATTATGATAAACCAATTGCTAGTGAGTTTTGTGCACTAGATTATCTTTATGAAGTTTTGCTTGAAATTCGTGAATCTAAAAAATGTGATGAATTACCTTATGAAGCGATTCACGATAGATCTTTGAATAGAAAGCATGATTGCAATTATTCTATTATAAATTCTATTAATGTCAATTGTGCTAATAATATGCAAAACCCTAAGCTTGGGGATGCTAGTTTTGCTATGTCCTCTACTTGTTGCAATGATCATGATTGGGGTGATTCTTCTTTTGATCTTGAAAATTTATTTAAGCCCCATGATGAATATGAGATTGGTTATAATGTTTGCAATAATATTGAAAGTGGGTTTGGAAGAATGTCAACTTTAGATCCCACATATTTGGAGAATGTACAGTCTTATGAAGTTTTTGATAAAAGTGCGTTTGAAAAGGCCATGACATTAGTTAATGTTAATGCCACTATTTTGGAAGAGTGTTAACTTTGCATGCATGTGGATCGTGTTGAAAATATTTTATGTGATAGCTATTTTGTTGAATTTGCTTATGATCCTAGATGTAATTATTACGAGAGAGGAAAATATGGTGGTAGAAATTTTCATGTTACTAAATTACCTTTCGTTATGTTGAGATTACTATTGTTTCTTTCCTCTTCCATGCATATGCTAGTTTTTGCTTGCCATGATAATTTGTTTTCCTATAAGATGCCTATGCATAGGAAGTATGTTAGACTTATATGTGTTTGTCACATTTTTTATGATGCTCTCTTTGTGCTTCAATTCTTGTCTTTCATGTGAGCATCATTAAAATTATCATTGCCTAGCTAAAAAGGCTTTAAAGAAAAGCACTTGTTGGGAGACAACCCAATATTTTGCCTTCCTGTTATTCAATAAATAAATTATTTAGCCTCTGTTTTGGTTGTGTTTTTTGTGTTTAATTAGTGTTTGTGCCAAGTAGAACCGTTGGGAAGACTTGGGGAAAGTCTTGTTGAACTTGCTGTAAAAAGAAGAAACTTTAGCGCTCACGAGAACTGCTGTAATTTTTATTTGAAGAGTGCTAGTTAGTTAATTATTTTTGCAGATGATTAATAGATAAATTCCTCACGTCCATAAATTTATTTTATAATGTTTGGGGTTCCAGATCTTGCGCTAGCTACAGATTACTACAGATTGTTCTGTTTTTGATAGATTCTGTTTTTCGTGTGTTGTTTGCTTATATTGATGAATCTATGGCTAGTAAAATAGTTTATAATCCATAGAGAAGTTGGAATACAGTATGTTTAACACCAACATAAATAAATAATGAGTTCATTACAGTACCTTGAAGTGGTCTTTTGTTTTCTTTCGCTAACGGAGCTCACGAGTTTTCTATTTTGAGTTTTGTGTTGTGAAGTTTTCAAGTTTTGGGTGAATTCTTTTGATGGATCATGGAACAAGGAGTGTCAAGAGCCTAATCTTGGGGATTCCCATGGCACCCCCAAGATAATCCAAGGACACCAAGAAGTCAAAGCTTGGGGATGCCCCGGAAGGCATCCCCTCTTTCGTCCACTTCCATCGGTAATTTACTTGGAGCTATATTTTTATTCACCAACATGATATGTGTTTTGCTTGGAGCGTCTTGTATTATTTGTGTCTTTGTGTCTTAATATGACACAATCATCCTTGCTGTACACACCTTTTGAGAGATCCATACATGAATTAAAAATTTGATAGAATACTCTATGTGCTTCACTTATATCTTTTGAGCTAAGTAGTTTTGCTCTATGTGCTTCACTTATATCTTTTGATCTAGATAATTTTGCTCTATGTGCTTCACTTATATCTTTTGAGCGTTATAATTTTGCTCTATGTGCTTCACTTAGATCTTTTAGAGCACGGTGGTGGATTTGTTTTAAACAAACTATTGATCTCTCATGCTTCACTTAAATTATTTTGAGAGTCTCTTAATAGCATGGTAATTTTCTTAATAATAATATGCTTGGTATTCAAGATGTGTGAAATTTTCTTTTGAGTGTGTTGAATACTAAGAATAGATTGAAGCATGATAATTGTTTTGAGATATGGAGGTGATAATATTAAAGTCATGCTAGTTGAGCAGTTGTGAATTTAAAGAACACTTGTGTTAAAGTTTGTGATTCCCGTAGCATGCACGTATGGTGAACCGTTATGTGATGAAGTCGGAGCATGATTTATTTATTGATTGTCTTCCTTATGAGTGGCGGTCAGGGATGAGCGATGGTCTTTTCCTACCAATCTATCCCCCTAGGAGCATGTGCATAATACTTTTCTTTGATAACTTCTGGATTTTTGCAATAAGTATATGAGTTCTTTATGAAAGTGCGTTATATCGACTAGAGGGGGGTGAATAGGCGATTTTTATGAAAGTCTTCAAAACATAGAAGTTTTGAAGACAAACGATAAAATTAAACCTATTACCATGCAGCGGAAGGTAGACTACACTAGGCAAACCATAGTCAAGTATTCAATGAAGTGAAAGCACAAAGGCTAATAGCAACTAGGTAGTAAGGATCAGGTAGGAAGATATTGTGAAGCCAAATAGAACACGCGGTCACTAAGTGAAGACAAATGATAGTGCAAACATACAATGACATCACAAGGAGTAACAGTAAGTAAAGGGAAGTGAAGATGAAACCAGTGACTCGTTGAAGACAATGATTTGTTGGACCAGTTCCAGTTGTTGTAACAACTGTACGTCTGGTTGGAGCAGCTAGGTTTTTAAACCTTAGGACACACAGTCCCGGATACCCAGTCCTGAACACGCAGCTCAGGACACCCAGTCCTCACCGTATTCTCCTTGAGCTAAGGTCACATAGACCTCGCCCAATCACTCTGGTAAGTCTTCAAGGTAGACTCCCAAACCTTCACAGACTTCGTTCACCGGCAATCCACAATGTCTCTTGGATGCTCAGAACGCGACGCCTAACCGGCTGGAGGATGCACAGTCCTCAAGTGTAATAAGTCTTCAGATCACACAGACAAGAAGACTTAAGTGATGCCCAATTCTCTCTGGCTCTGGTGGTTAGGGCTTTATCCTCGCAAGGAATTCTCTCTCAAAGGCTTCGAGGTGGGTTGCTCTCAAACGACAAAATCCGTACTTTCAATCTGAGCAGCCAACCGTTTATGGTTGTAGGGGGTGGGCTATTTATAGCCACTTGGCAACCCGACCTGATTTGTCCGAAATGACCCTGGGTCACTAAGGAACTGACACGTGTTCCAACGGTCAGATTTCAAACTCACATGGCAACTTTACTTGGGCTACAAGCAAAGCTGACTTGTCTGACTCTGGACAAGATTCACTCTCATAGTCTTCACTCGAAGACATAGGTTTTTGGTTTAGGCATCACTTTAGTCATTCTGACTGGTTCTCTTGGACCCCACTTAATAGTACGGTGGTTCCTATGACTCAACACAAAAGAAAAAGAACTACGAAAGATCTAAGTCTTCGAGCTCCATAGGCTTCATATAGTGTCTTCTCTTGTCAAAGTCTTCAATGTGAATATCTTCATATACCACCTTTGACTTCAATGTCTTCATACATTTTTAGGGGTCATCTCTGGTAGTAAAACCAAATCAATGAAGGACTTCTACCTGTGTTATCCTGCAATTCTCACAAACACATTAGTCCCTCAACTAGGTTTGTCGTCAATACTCCAAAACCAACTAGGGGTGGCACTAGATGCACTTACAATCTCCCCCTTTTTGGTGATTGATGACAAACTAGTTGAAGTTTTCAACGGGGAATATAATCTGTGAAATTGTAAAGGATAAGGAATTGTCTTCATAAGTTGCAAGGGCTCCCCCTGAAGATGTGCATATAAGTTAATTTGCTTTTGGAATGCAAATGCACATGGCAGGTTGTACTTGTGGAGATCCACTTCAACTTATGATGACAATCCACAATGCATGTGAAAGTATATGAAGATAATGACATGCATAATGGAAAATGGACGTCTACAGAATGAGCTAAATGCGGAATTTATCGTCGCACATGCGGAATTTATCTTCGCAAAACAAGGTGGCAAATAAGTAGCAGACGACCATCTAGTTTAAGTGTTACAACTCATAAGAACCAAATGTAGCAAAAACAAGAGTTGTAAGCACGAAGCAAAATATAAAGCACCCGCCCATATGGACCCGCTTGAAGACTATCAATCTCATATGCTTCTCCCCCTTTTGTTAGTAATGACCAAAATGGTTTAAAGACATAGAGCCTCTACTCGTTCCCATGAGGAGTACGTGAAGTAGCAGGGTTGTTGGTGTTGTTTGGCGGTGCAGAAGAGCTTGGAGGTGCTGAAGGAGGTGGCGGTGAAGTAGCATCGTCTTCTTCCTCAATAATTCTGGCAGTCACTGTGGCAGCAGAGGAAGAGAACTCAGAGTCTTCAAGGGATGGAGTTCCTAGCAGCACAGCCCTTCGAGGAGGTGTGGAGTCAAACTTGAATCTCTTAGTGAAGCCATTCTCTTGAAGATCAGCTTCAGAACACATCATCGTGAGCCCTTTCCATGTGCGGCGACAGGTTTCATGGGCAACGAAAG
Source organism: Triticum urartu (assembly GCF_003073215.2). Taxonomy (NCBI): domain Eukaryota; kingdom Viridiplantae; phylum Streptophyta; class Magnoliopsida; order Poales; family Poaceae; genus Triticum; species Triticum urartu. The sequence goes on along the minus strand of NC_053027.1, from coordinate 237,665,271 downwards.
CATTCTTGGTGGCAAGATTGCGAAGGCGATTAACTTCCACCAAGAGGCTTTTCATCTAACGCTTCAGCCAGTCATGATGCCTATCCTGTTTCTGATGTAGAGCCACAAGAAGCTCTCGGTCGTTGAGAACACGAGTGCACTTCTTGGGTATTGGAGCAGTGGCACTGTCAGTGGCTTAAGTGGAAGCAGGGTGTGGTGCACGTGTAGTGCCAGCCAAAGGATACACCCGAGAAACTGCTTCAACGCCTACAACGTTCTGAGTAAAACTCTGATGTTCTGCATTCTGAAGACTTAGAGGTTGCTTGGCAGGCTCAGAATATATGGCTTCAGTAGACATGTCCACGTCAGGCAAGAAGATCCGATGGTTGCGGGCTGAGGGATGATACGAGATAGTGGAGTGTAGCTTGATCAGCCGCATTACCCAAGGGGCGTAGAACTTCAAACCAAACAGATCAATGCCTGATGCAGCAAGTTGGCGTATGAAGAAGTCCTATGCATTGAAGCATTTTCCATGAAGTATATAGAAGACCAAAGTCTTCATTGCACCCTGAAGCTTGGCATTTGGAGAGTGCCCTTTGATAGGCCAGAGAGTTCGCCTGATGATGTGATAGATGGTTCTTGGTAGGTACTCAAGGTCTTCAACGAAGAACTCTGTGGGATAAGCAGCATCTTGGGGCAATGGCTTCATCATGCTGAGCATCTGACTCATGTCAGGTTCTGGCTTCTGAAAGATGCTCTCAATAGCTTCAGTATGCAGCTGACAGCCATGCTCGAAGAGATCGCTAGGAGTGGGCAAGCCAGTGAGCTCAATGATGTCAAATGCATTGGCTTCGTGATGAACGTTGCCAGTCATCCACTCCAGGACCCAAGTCTTTGGATCTCTGCTGTACCCTCTGATGTGAAGTGTGGCATAGAATTGAAGCAGCAGCTCTTCATTCCAATGCTCTTCGTCAGTAATGAACGGCAGCAGTCCAACTTTCTTGAAGCAATCTAAAGCTTCTTCCAGACAGGGCAGACCAGCTATAGCTTCAACGTCAAGGCGCTTGTGTGGGAAGATGCGACCTTGGTTGTAAAGAATGCAAGAGTAATAGCTTCGCTGAGGATAGCTCCAGAACCGATCAGATGATATCCTTTCCCTTCAGTAGGGGTTCCTGGAGCTATTGAAGAACGTGTTGTCTGCCCTGAAGCCATTGATGTTGAAGGAGCCAGGTGCTGATGCAGGACCTGGAAACCTTGGCAGTCTTGGGATTGGCTTCTGGACCTGAGGCCTGTGCTCAACATGATAGTCGAATTGGGGACCAGCAGCAGACTCAGGAACAGAAGTGGCGGGATCAGTGGCTTCGCTGTCTTCTGAAGCTTTTGCTAGGGAGGGCTCCACATTAGCTTCATTGGTGGTTGTGGGAGCCTCACGATTTTCATCCTCCACTTGACTAGCCAGAGGGTCGGTCACAAGCACATTCTCCTAGAGAACTGCTTCTTGGTGGGACAGTGGAGTGGGATCTTGTGGGACTCCTTCTTCTGCGGCTGATGCAGACGGAATGTCTTCAGCAGAGACTTGAGGCCTTGGACCTTTGCGAGGCCTACAGAACGCAGACGACGCCTATGGAGTTGGAGTGGGCTGGGCCTCATAGTCTTCTTCCTCTTGTGGGTGATCCGCCCATGAAGCATCCTGTGCAATTGGCGTCAGTGGACGACCAATGTTGATGAGTTCGCTGTTTTCAAACTGAGGAAGGACTGCACCATCTACTACATTGTCATGATGACCAATGTCTTCAGCAGTGATGGGATCAGCTGCTGGAATGTCTTCAGCTTCATGAGCCTTTGTGGAAGCAGGCTCATGAATTGTCAGTTGTCGTTCAGCTTCAGGATAGACCATAGAAATGGGTTCAACTATTAAGGGCTCTGTGGAAGCAGCCCGAGCTTTCTTGGTCTTCCTCTTCTTCTTGGAGGGGGCAGTAGGAGAGGCTTCAGAGTGTTTCCTCTTCCTGGCTTCAGCCTCAGCAGTCCTTGTCTTCTTGAGCTCTGAAGCTGTTGACCGACTTTTTGGCTTCGAGCCAGTCAGTCTAGTTGGGAAGACAATCGGAACTGCTTCTTGCCTTGGTGCATCAGGTTCAGCCATAGCAGGCTTCTTCTTCTTCTTTGCGGCCATCCTGGGGTCGATGCCAGGACGCCCAAGTGCCTTGCACTTCTCAGCCTCATTATAGGCTTGCACACATCTGTCAGCCAGAGTCTTCATGCACTCACGCGAACCCTGAGCTTCTGCATGCTTCTTCACAAAGGCTTCCTTGAGCTCGTGCATCATTGTCTTGAAGTTCTTCACTTCTTGCATGCTGAGCTTGGCCATATGCTTCTTGAACTGAGCCTTTTCATAGTCAATCTTCTGCTTCAGTTCAACAATGCGCTGGGCAATAGCAAGTTCTGAAGCAATGGCGCCTTGGAAGGCGACACTGAGGCCAATGGGTAGCTACAGATCTTCAAAGCTGATGTTTGGCGTGTCAAACCACTTGTCAATGAAGTTGTGGATGATGGTGACATCAAAGAGAGGCAGATCATTGAAGATTTCTGCTTCTTCTTTGCTCTTGATGAGTTGCTCAAGAGCGTCATCTGCAAGATCTTCATCACTTGACAGATCAATGTCATCATTGCGCAGAATGGCAGCAGCTGTTAGCTCTTGGCCAGTGTGAGGCAGAGGCATCTTGGCCTTCTGGGGCTTGGAGACGCGTGATAAGTCTTCAGACTGCACACTGTCTTCAGGAGGTGCAGTTGCCAGTGGCTTCGCCC